>NC_056457.1:23696228-23728728 GCF_018296145.1 Oncorhynchus tshawytscha | reverse complement strand
CACATAGCCTGTCTTCTCTTAAGAGCCAGGTCTGCCTACGGCGGCCTTTCTCAATAGCAAGGCTATGCTCACTGGGTCTATGCATAGTCAAATATTTCCTTAAGTTTGGGTCAGTCTCAGTGGTCAGGTATTCTGCCACTGTGTACTCTCTGTGTAGGGCCAAATAACATTCTAGTTTGCTCTGTTTTTTTGTTAATTCTTTCCAATGTGTCAAGTATTTATCTTTTTGTTTCCTCATGATTTGGTTGGGTGTAATTGTGTTGCTGTCCTGAGGCTCTGTGGGGTCAGTTTGTGTTTGTGAACAGAGCCCCAGGACCAGCTTGCTTAGGTGACTCTTCTCCAGGTTCATCTCTCTGAAGATGGCTTTGTTATGGAAGGTTTGGGAATCGCTTCCTTTAAGGTTGTTGTAGAATTTAACAGCTCTTTTCTGGATTTTGATAATTAGCGGGTATCGGCCTAATGCTCTATATGCATTATTTGGTATTTTACGTTGTACACTGAGGATATTTTTGCAGAATTCTGCATGCAGAGTCTCAATTTGGTGTTTGTCCCATTTTGTAAATTCTTGGCTGGTGAGCGGACCCCAAACCTCACAACCATAAAGGGCAATGGGTTCTATAACTGATTCAAGTATTTTTTAGCCAGATCCTAATTGGTATGTCTAATTGTATGTTCCTTTTGATGGCGTAGAAGGCCCTTCTTGTCTTGTCTCTTAGATCGTTCACAGCTTTGTGGAAGTTACCTGTGGCGCTGATGTTTAGGCCAAGGTATATACAGTTTTTTGTGTGCTCTAGGGCAACGGTGCCTAGATGGAATTTGGATTTGTGGTCCTGGCAACTGGACCTTTTTTGAAACACCATTATTTTTGTGTTACTGAGATCTACTGTCAGGGCCCAGGTCTGTCAGGGCCCAGGTCTGACAGAATCTATGCAGGATTTTGTGGATTGGGGTGATCAGTCCTTGGTTCTAAATATTGGGGAAGATGCCATAGCTGAGGATGATGTTAAAGAGTTTAAGTATAGCCAATTGAAATTTGTGGTCTGTATATTTTATCATTTCATTTAGGATACCATCAACACCACAGGCCTTTTTTGGGTTGGAGGGTTTATATTTTGTCCTGTAGTTCATTCAGTGTAATTGGAGAAAGCAGTGGGTTCTGGTAGTCTTTAATAGCTGATTCTAAGATTTGAATTTGATCATGTATATGTTTTTGCTGTTTGTTTTTTGTTATAGAGTCAACAAGATTAGAGAAGTGGTTTACCCATACATCTCTGTTTTGGATAGATAACTCTTCGTGTTGTTGTTTGTTTAGTGTTTTCCAATTTTCCAAGAAGTGGTTAGAGTCTATGGATTCTTCAATGACATTGAGCTGATTTCTCTGTTCCTTCTTTTCCGTAGTGTATTTCTGTATTGTTTTAGTGATTCACCATAGTGAAGGCTTAGACTCAGGTTTTCTGGGTCTCTTTGTTTTTGGTTGGACAGGTTTCTCAGTTTCTTTCTTAGGTTTTTGCATTCTTCATCAAACCATTTGTCATTGTTGTTCATTTTCTTCTGCTTTCTGTTTGACATTTTTAGATTTGATAGGGACGCTGAGAGGTCAAATATACTGTTTAGGTTTTCTACTGCCAAGTTTACATCTTCACTATTACAGTGAAACATTTTGTCCAGGAAGTTGTCTAAAAGGGATTGAATTTGTTGTTGCTTAGTTGTTTTTTTGTAGGTTTCCACACTACTTTCCTTCCATCTATAGCATTTCTTAATTTGATTCAGTGTCTTTGGCTTTGATGCCACATGATTGAGTATTGCTCTGTTCAAGTAGATTGTGATTTTGCTGTGATCTGATAGATGTGTCAGTGGGCTGACTGTCAATGCTCTGAGAGACTCTGGGTTGAGGTCACTGATGAAGTAGTCTACATTACTACTGCCAAGATATGAGCTATAGATGTACCTACCGTAGGAGTCCCCTCAAAGCCTACCATTGACTATGTACATTCCCAGTGAGCAACAGAGCTGCAGGAGTTGTGACCCGTTTTTGTTGGTTATGTTGTTGTAGTTGTACCTAGGAGGGCATGTACCCAGGGCACCTACACCCCCCATTGTCATAGGAAGACCATACAGATCATCAAGGACAACAGCCACCCGAGCCACTGCCTGTTCACCCCGCTATCATCCAGAAGGTGAGGTCGGTACAGGTGCATCAAATCAGGGACCGAGAGACTGAAAAACAGCTTCTATCTCAAGGCCATCAGACTGTTAAAATGCCATCACTAACATTGAGTGGCTGCTGCCAACATACTGACTCAACTCCAGCCACTTAATAATGGAAAAATGGATGTAATAAATGTATCACTAACCACTTTAAATAATGCCACTTTATATAATGTTTACATACCCTACATTACCTAATCTCATATGTATATACTGTACTCTATACCATCTAATGCATCTTGCCTATGCCAATCTATACCATCACTCATTCATATATATTTTTATGTACATATTCTTATTCCTTTACACTTGTGTATATAAGGTAGAGGTTGTGAAATTGTTAGGTTAGATTACTCGTTGGATATTACTGCATTGTCAGAACTAGAAGCACAAGCATTTCACTACACTCTGTCACCTCCAGGTAGGTGTTTGTCCCCCTGTGTGCTGAGGGTATCAGGTTCTTGTCCAGTTCTGGCATTTAGGTTGCCGCAGACTTGTACATGTAAATGATTGATTTCCTCCTCCAGGATGGAGAAGCTGTTTACATTAAAGTATGGGGATTCTAGTGGGGGATACACTGTATGTAGCACACAGGAGGACCTTTTTCTCCGTTGAGATCATTTCCTTTTGAATTTCTAGCCAAATGTAAAATGTTCCTGTTTTGATTAATTTTATAGAGTGAGTTAGGTCTGCTCTATACCAAATTAGCATACCCACTGAGTCCCTTCCCTGGTGTTGGGGCTGTGGTTGAGGACGATGTCCTTTAGGGTCCGGGCGAAGCTGGACGCTGCTGCCTTATACAGGTGGACCTGGTCATAAAGGATGTTCAAGTCCAGGGTAGAGTGGTGGGCACTGCTGCCTTATAGAGGTGAACCTGGTCATAAAGGCTGTTCAAGTCCAGGGTAGAATGGTGAGCTCTGCTGCCTTATAGAGGTGGACCTGGTCATAAAGGATGTTCAAGTCCAGGGTAGAGTGGTGGGCACTGCTGCCTCGTATAGGTGGACCTGGTCATAAAGGATGTTCAAGTCCAGGGTAGAGTGGTGGGCTAGGTAAACATTTAGTTTGGCGACACAGTCACAGGAAATACTTGTTTTACGCGCTGTATGGTAGCAGGCTGGAAGTATTTTCGTGTTAGCAGGGTGGATATAACTACATGTTTGTGGTGGAAAGGAGAAGAAGCTTTTTAAATCCCTCCCTTGATTGCTATGGCCACCCTTTCCTGCTGTGTTCTCAGGTCGTTTGTGCCTGTGTGTATTATTATATTATCCCTCCCTCCCTCCATCCCTCCATCCCTCTTTCTCTCTCTCTTCATTCTCTCTCTCTCTTCCTCCCTCTCATACTCCTTCTCTCTTTCTCTCTCTTCATTCTCTCTTTTGCATTCTCCTTCTTTCTTTCTCTCCCTCTCTCTCTCTCTCTCTTTTCCTTCTCTCTCTCTTTCTTTCTTTCTTTCTCTAGTTCTCAATTTCTCTTAACTCTCTCTCTTTCTCTTTCTCTCTCACTTCATTCTCTCTCTCTCTCTCTCTTTCTGTCTCTTCATTCTCCCTCTCTATATCATATTTTCTGTATTATAGAATACTGCGTAATATGCAGTAGATTACACTCCCTCACTGTGCATCCAGGCCTGGTCATTTCCATTGATCCTCTGTCCTCCTCACTTCCTGTCTAGTATTAATGAAGACACCCAGTTTGGGTAACATCTGAACTCACTTCATGTCTAGTATTAATAAAGACATTCAGCTTGGGTGACATCTGAACTCACTTCATGTCTAGTATTAATAAAGACATCCAGCTTGGGTGACATCTGAACACCACTTCCTGTCTAGTATTAATAAAGACATCCAGTTTGGGTGACATCTGAACACCACTTCCTGTCTAGTATTAATAAAGACATCCAGTTTGGGTGACATCTGAACACCACTTCCTGTCTAGTATTAATAAAGACATCCAGTTTGGGTGACATCTGAACACCACTTCATGTCTAGTATTAATAAAGACATCCAGCTTGGGTGACATCTGAACACCACTTCATGTCTAGTATTAATAAAGACATCCAGCTTGGGTGACATCTAAACTCGCTTCCTGTCTAGTATTAATAAAGACATCCAGTTTGGGTGACATCTGAACACCACTTCATGTCTAGTATTAATAAAGACATTCAGCTTGGGTGACATCTGAACACCACTTCCTGTCTAGTATTAATAAAGACATCCACCTTGGGTGACATCTTAACACCACTTCCTGTCTAGTATTAATAAAGACATCCAGTTTGGGTGACATCTGAACACCACTTCCTGTCTAGTATTAATAAAGACATCCAGCTTGGGTGACATCTGAACACCACTTCCTGTCTAGTATTAATAAAGACATCCAGCTTGGGTGACATCTGAACTCACTTCCTGTCTACTATTAATAAAGACATCCAGCTTGGGTGACATCTTAACACCACTTCCTGTCTAGTATTAATAAAGACATCCAGTTTGGGTGACATCTTAACACCACTTCCTGTCTAGTATTAATAAAGACATCCAGTTTGGGTGACATCTGAACACCACTTCCTGTCTATTATTAATAAAGACATCCAGTTTGGGTGACATCTTAACACCACTTCCTGTCTAGTATTAATAAAGACATCCAGTTTGGGTGACATCTGAACACCACTTCCTGTCTATTATTAATAAAGACATCCAGTTTGGGTGACATCTTAACACCACTTCCTGTCTAGTATTAATAAAGACATCCAGTTTGGGTGACATCTGAACACCACTTCCTGTCTAGTATTAATAAAGACATCCAGCTTGGGTGACATCTGAACACCACTTCCTGTCTAGTATTAATAAAGACATCCAGCTTGGGTGACATCTGAACTCACTTCCTGTCTAGTATTAATAAAGACATCCAGCTTGGGTGACATCTTAACACCACTTCCTGTCTAGTATTAATAAAGACATCCAGTTTGGGTGACATCTTAACACCACTTCCTGTCTAGTATTAATAAAGACATCCAGCTTTGGTGACATCTTAACACCACTTCCTGTCTAGTATTAATAAAGACATCCAGTTTGGGTGACATCTTAACACCACTTCCTGTCTAGTATTAATAAAGACATCCAGTTTGGGTGACATCTGAACACCACTTCCTGTCTATTATTAATAAAGACATCCAGTTTGGGTGACATCTTAACACCACTTCCTGTCTAGTATTAATAAAGACATCCAGCTTGGGTGACATCTGAACACCACTTCCTGTCTATTATTAATAAAGACATCCAGCTTGGGTGACATCTGAACTCACTTCCTGTCTAGTATTAATAAAGACATCCAGCTTGGGTGACATCTGAACACCACTTCATGTCTAGTATTAATAAAGACATCCAGCTTGGGTGACATCTGAACTCACTTCCTGTCTAGTATTAATAAAGACATCCAGCTTGGGTGACATCTGAACACCACTTCCTGTCTAGTATTCATAAAGACATCCAGCTTGGGTGACATCTGAACACCACTTCCTGTCTAGTATTAATAAAGACATCCAGTTTGGGTGACATCTGAACACCACTTCATGTCTAGTATTAATAAAGACATCCAGCTTGGGTGACATCTGAACACCACTTCCTGTCTAGTATTAATAAAGACATCCAGCTTGGGTGACATCTGAACTCACTTCCTGTCTAGTATTAATAAAGACATCCAGCTTGGGTGACATCTGAACACCACTTCATGTCTAGTATTAATAAAGACATCCAGCTTGGGTGACATCTGAACACCACTTCCTGTCTAGTATTAATAAAGACATCCAGTTTGGGTGACATCTGAACACCACTTCCTGTCTAGTATTAATAAAGACATCCAGCTTGGGTGACATCTGAACACCACTTCCTGTCTAGTATTAATAAAGACATCCCGCTTGGGTGACATCTGAACACCACTTCCTGTCTAGTATTAATAAAGACATCCAGTTTGGGTGACATCTGAACTCACTTCCTGTCTAGTATTAATAAAGACATCCAGTTTGGGTGACATCTGAACACCACTTCCTGTCTAGTATTAATAAAGACATCCAGTTTGGGTGACATCTGAACACCACTTCCCTTCCAGAATATAAGAGCTCATTTAGAATGAAGTGTAACTTAGAACATTTTTACAAAAACACATCTTAATATTTTTTAAAATTTTTTAATTGGTCATTCTATTTTTGTGGTAGGTATGCCGCCTTGAAATGTGTAAGCTAGTTTTGAGGGATTTAGTCACAATAAAAAGTGAAAATGTGTAAATTTGAAAAAAATGTTTGGGGAGAATATACAACAGTTATCAAGGTATAAAAAAGCTTGTATTGCAATTCCAAAACAAAGGAATAGATCCCTTAACATTCATGATCTACAGTGAGAATGCAGCTAAATCACAACCCGTCTACAGCTTCAGTCATTAACCATTTATCTGGGAGGAATCAAACAATTGATAACACTTTTCAACCAACAATCACCCTGTTCCACACACCCATGTGACTCTCTCTCTCTCTCTCTCTCTCTCTCTCTCTCTCTCTCTCTCTCTCTCTCTCTCTCTCTCTCTGTGTGTGTGTGTGTGATGCACACACACGTAGGGCTATTTACATATCGTCTGCAGCCATCTGCTCTAAATGATGGGTAATTAACTCAGTGCCTTTGTCTCTGTGAGTGGATGGATGACATATATACGCTCTTCAACAGAGAACGCACAAGAAGGAGAGAAAGAGAGTGAGAGGATGGAGAGAGATTGAGAAATAGGGGGATAGTGAGAGAGAGAGAGTGTGAGAGAGGGTGGGAGAGAGATGAAGAGAGAGGAAGAGAGAGAGAGGAAAAGGAAGTAAGGGTTCTCAGAATGATGCTGCATAGCTGACCCAGAAAGGCAGTACAGAAAATAACCATTAAGATGATGGAAGGAGGACATGTTGGGTCAGAGAGGAAGAGAGAGGACACACATGTGTGCATGCGTGTGTGTGAACCTGCCAAGCAGCTCACCCACAGCTTCCTGGTCAAGGTCATTCTGTATTACGCAGAGCATCTTTGGTCTACATAATGCTACCAAAACCAAAACTAAAAGGATTAACAAGCGCAAGTTGAGCCCTTTACTATTGGTTTTGGTAGCAGCTGTCAAAACAATATTTTTGTTATTGAAAATATTTTACAACAATTTAGATGGGACAAATGATTCCTTACAGTATTCAGTGCTTGTTTTCTCACATAAACTCAAATTGAGCGAACAGGAAATGGCATAGCGATTTCCACTAGATAACACAGCCACAAAGTCAGAACAGCTTCCCCCATTTTGATAACAGATGCCACTCCGGCAGTAGAAATCAATAGGCGAATATCACAGCCAATCACAACACTGGCGGGTAAGTAATACTGTGAAACACTTCTACTAAGCTAACATATGGAATTGTTTTAAGATGGTCATACCATGAATGATTTAGTTATTTGATTAGACATTTTAGGACCCTGTATGTGGAATTGTTTTAAGATGGTCATACCATGGATGATTTAGTTATTTGATTAGACATTTTAGGACCCTGTAGGTGTAATTGCTTTAAGATGGTCATACCATGGATGATTTAGTTATTTGATTAGACATTTTAGGACCCTGTAGGTGGAATTGTTTTAAGATGGTCATAACACGGATGATTTAGTTATTTGATTAGACATTTTAGAACCCTGTAGGTGGAATTGTTTTAAGATGGTCATACCATGGATGATTTAGTTATTTGATTAGACATTTTAGGACCGTGTAGGTGGAATTGTTTTGTAGGTGTAGGTGGAAAAGTTTTATTATTTATTATTATTGAACGCATTTAATAACACATTCATACATTGATAAACAGATAGTCCAAAAATCTATCAAAAGGAAGTTTGGTTTGAGGTGTCTGAAGTGCATCTGAGATATAATGGAAATCCTCAGAAAAGAAACGTTCCAAAAAAATATTTGCATTTTAATTTCATATTTTCTGGTCTGTATCAGGTTTCCTTCAGACGATTCTCTTGAACCTTGTGGGCATCATAGAGCAAAACGGAGAACAGATTTCAAATCATTTCTAGCCCAAACCATTCGGACACCACATATGTTTCCGTGAGAAGACCGATTCTCGGGATGGACAGAGCTGTAGCTCAGCCAGATGCTGAAGGCCGACATCGGCGTATGTGGTGGATTGAGATCAGCCCATGCAAAAACAAATATCTCTTGCTGACAGAGAGATTTTGATGGGATTTTTTTGTAATGCTAATTAGTTTTCAGTGCGAGATCGACTCTAGGGGTTAATGTTTAACTGCTAAGTTCCCATGCTCCCTGTCACCTCTGACAAGAGATCAGCTCTATGTACACACTGTAATTAGCAGGCAGACAGACAGACAGACAGACAGACAGACAGACAGACAGACAGACAGACAGCAGGCAGGCAGGCAGGCAGGCAGGCAGGCAGGCAGGCAGGCAGGCAGGCAGGCAGACAGACAGACAGACAGACAGACAGACAGACAGACAGACAGACAGACAGACAGACAGACAGACAGACAGGCAGGCAGGCAGGCAGGCAGGCAGACAGGCAGACAGGCAGACAGACAGACACCACTATAATCCTACCCAGCCTTCACCCCAATGGGCCAGCTCCAGCCAGCCAGTCGGATATAAACATAGCATTCCAACAAACAAGCAAACAAACAGGTAATTGCGGTGATTAGGAGATAAGCGTTAGAGGGTAAACGGTGTGTTAAAGAGAAGCGGAACCCGACCCCGTCTGACCTTTCAACATGCAATATCACTGCTAAGCTATAGAGCCGTACACACACAGCAACACATTATCACAGTAACCATCCTTAAACATGCAGTCCACAGAGAAACAAAACACTGCATGCATTCTGCCCTTAGCTATGCCATCTACAGCCAGGGACAGCGCCGCAAAGCACCGCTACACAGTACTACAAGGTACCTGGAAATGACAGCCCTTAGCTATGCCATCTACAGCCAGGGACAGCACCGCAAAGCACCGCTACACAGTACTACAAGGTACCTGGAAATGACAGCCCTTAGCTATGCCATCTACAGCCAGGGACAGCACCGCAAAGCACCGCTACACAGTACTACAAGGTACCTGGAAATGACAGCCCTTAGCTACACAGTACTACAAGGTACCTGGAAATGACAGCCCTTAGCTATGCCATCTACAGCCAGGGACAGCACCGCAAAGCACCGCTACACAGTACTACAAGGTACCTGGAAATGACAGCCCTTAGCTATGCCATCTACAGCTACACACAGCAATAGACTGGACATATTACATCTAAAGTATGGCGTTTATCTTTACAAATGTGTTTTTTCCCCCCGTGGCATATCGTTGCATTGCCTTTTGAAAACTACACACACGTTTCCACAGCGCTAACATGTTCAACGAAATGATTGAAAGGTGTTGTTGTCACCGTGGTGCTTTTTTCATGGTCCATTCACTCCTCAGTTATGTTCTGTTCTCTGTCATGGCAATGACATGGGCAGTAAAAGGAGCATTGTCATGGTGTTAGTGGGACATCAATGGGAGGATGCAGAGTAAAAGATCAGGGCAACATCTGAGAAACACACACGCATGCACACATACAACCACGTGCATCATTTACCTTTCTTTTTCTGTGTCATGCTTACAGAATAATACAATACTAGCAAACACACACACACACACACACACACACACACACACACACACACACACACACACACACACACACACACACACACACACACACACACACACACACACACGCGTCCCTGATGCTTCTGGAATGTAGCTAGTAGCTGTGTAATGGAACAAACATCAATAATCATCAAGGTGATGATGTACAGTTTTCATGCAAACGTTATCCTAGATGGCCACAAACACTACTTGAGAGAGGGACAGTTAGATAGCTTCTCATTGGTAGAGAGCTGTTTCTCATGCTTGGGTCCACGTGAACATCATTCCACCCCCCTACCCCCCCAACTCACAGATGAAATGTATATTCCCAGAAATCTCGGCCTAAATCCTCTCTTTCAACTATTGAGGGGGAGCAGGGAGCATGCCAGCTTGTTTCTGTTTATCCTCTGATCAATATTCCCCCCCTCCTATAACATCAAACGCCTCGGCCGATCCACTCAACCAATGACAGAGGCCGCTGCTGCTGGGAATGCACCGAGCATTCTTTTGGGATGTTCACACATCATTTAAACATTCATCATTTAAACATTCTTTCATTATATCATTCTTCATTTAAAAATTCTTAATTTAAACATTCTTCATTTAAACATTCATCCTTGAAACATTCTTCATTTAAACCTTCTCCATTTAAACATTCATCATTTAAACATTCTCCAGTCTTCATGCTCCTGAGTGGCACAGTGGTCCAAGGCACTGCATCTCAGTGCAAGAGGCGTCATTACAATACCTGGTGTGAATCCAGGCGTCATTACAGTACCTGGTGTGAATCCAGGCGCCATTACAGTACCTGGTGTGAATCCAGGCGTCATTACAGTACCTGGTGTGAATCCAGGCGTCATTACAGTACCTGGTGTGAATCCAGGCGTCATTACAGTACCTGGTGTGAATCCAGGCGTCATTACAGTACCTGGTGTGAATCCAGGCGTCATTACAGTACCTGGTGTGAATCCAGGCGTCATTACAGTACCTGGTGTGAATCCAGGCGTCATTACAGTACCTGGTGTGAATCCAGGCGTCATTACAGTACCTGGTGTGAATCCAGGCGTCATTACAGTACCTGGTGTGAATCCAGGCGTCATTACAGTACCTGGTGTGAATCCAGGCGTCATTACAGTACCTGGTGTGAATCCAGGCGTCATTACAGTACCTGGTGTGAATCCAGGCGTCATTACAGTACCTGGTGTGAATCCAGGCGTCATTACAGTACCTGGTGTGAATCCAGGCGTCATTACAGTACCTGGTGTGAATCCAGGCGTCATTACAGTACCTGGTGTGAATCCAGGCGTCATTACAGTACCTGGTGTGAATCCAGGCGTCATTACAGTACCTGGTGTGAATCCAGGCGGCATTACAGTACCTGGTGTTAATCCAGGCGGCATTACAGTACCTGGTGTGAATCCAGGCGGCATTACAGTACCTGGTGTGAATCCAGGCGGCATTACAGTACCTGGTGTGAATCCAGGCGTCATTACAGTACCTGGTGTGAATCCAGGCGGCATTACAGTACCTGGTGTGAATCCAGGCGTCATTACAGTACCTGGTGTGAATCCAGGCGTCATTACAGTACCTGGTGTGAATCCAGGCGTCATTACAGTACCTGGTGTGAATCCAGGCGTCATTACAGTACCTGGTGTGAATCCAGGCGTCATTACAGTACCTGGTGTGAATCCAGGCGTCATTACAGTACCTGGTGTGAATCCAGGCGTCATTACAGTACCTGGTGTGAATCCAGGCGTCATTACAGTACCTGGTGTGAATCCAGGCGTCATTACAGTACCTGGTGTGAATCCAGGTGTCATTACAGTACCTGGTGTGAATCCAGGCGTCATTACAGTACCTGGTGTGAATCCAGGCGTCATTACAGTACCTGGTGTGAATCCAGGCGTCATTACAGTACCTGGTGTGAATCCAGGCGTCATTACAGTACCTGGTGTGAATCCAGGCGGCATTACAGTACCTGGTGTGAATCCAGGCGGCATTACATCTGGCTGTGATTGGGAGTCCCATAGGGCTGCGTCCAGGTTTGGCCGGGGTAGACCAACATTATAATAAGAATGTGTTGTTAACTGACTTGTCTAGTTAATTCGTCGGACCAATATCATACATTTTATGTACATGTAAACACGGCAGGTTTTGTTGTTGAATAATACCTGGCTGACACACGTGCACACGCACACTTGCACACACAACTCCACTAACACACACACACCAGCATCCTACACAGATCTATTCATTTTCAGCCCAGCCTGGCCCCACTCCTGCCAGACAGCAACCTCAAGTGAATTTTATTGATTTTCTTTTTCAATGACATGCTGAAAGGTAAATCAACGTCAGACGCCTTCTACAATGAACAGAATATATACAAACATATGCCTGTAAGCCTACAATTATACAAGTCCCAAGCCCTCATTCCACAGACAAGGTGATGATTGCGGGAGCTG
The DNA here is from genome assembly GCF_018296145.1 of Oncorhynchus tshawytscha. NCBI lineage: Eukaryota > Metazoa > Chordata > Actinopteri > Salmoniformes > Salmonidae > Oncorhynchus > Oncorhynchus tshawytscha. The sequence goes on along the minus strand of NC_056457.1, from coordinate 23,716,374 downwards.
GCAGCAGAGCTATTGTTTGTAGTGTTGGGTCCTATTCTGAGTGTTGACAGGTTTCCACCAGTCCTGTCTGACTGATGTGCTGGCGTTCTTCACTGCTTTAGACAGCTCTTTCTTGTTAACAGTAAATGGACTAATTCTATACATTTTATTCTTATACATTACATCATTATGTCAATCATCTCTGCACCTATGCTATACAATATAAATATCGTACATGACCAGTCCAGTAAAGTACTGAGTGGATGAAACAGTCAAATCAGATAGAGATCTATCTCTCTAATATGAGGCTGCTGCTGGGACATATTTTAACCGGGGCCAGATGATGGCAGTCTTCTCTCTGAGTCTGTACCAGGCCCACCGTGTCCCATCGTGTCCCATCGTGTCCCATCGTGTCCCATCGTGTCCCACCGTGTCCCACCGTGTCCCATCGTGTCCCATCGTGTCCCATCGTGTCCCATCGTGTCCCACCGTGTCCCACCGTGTCCCATCGTGTCCCATCGTGTCCCATCGTCTCTCTCTCTCTCTCTCTCTCTCTCTCCCTCCCTCCCTCCCTCCCTCCCTCTTTCTATCCCTCACTTACAGTTCTAGCAGGTGTAATGCAGATTCCCCCATTGTAATGATTTACTAATCTCAGTAAGGACACATGTTCCAGAGGCTTGACTGAGTTTATCCCTATTGATAGAGATCAGTAGCCTGGAGACCTGACTACAGTACAGTGGTGACCTCTGGGACTGCTAGAATGTGCTTTTCTCCTCTGATGCCAGTTTTGATCCTGCCACACCAACATTCACCCTGGGGATAGATGGAGAGACAGGGGGAATGGAGGAGAGGAGGAGATAGAGGAGAGACAGGGGGAATGGAGGAGAGGAGGTGATAGAGGAGAGACAGGGGGAATGGAGGAGAGGAGGTGATAGACAGAGAGACAGGGGGAATGGAGGAGAGGAGGAGATAGAGGAGAGACAGGGGGAATGGAGGAGAGGAGGAGATAGAGGAGAGACAGGGGGAATGGAGGAGGTGAGGTGATAGAGGAGAGACAGGGGGAATGGAGGAGAGGAGGAGATATAGGAGAGACAGGGGGAATGGAGGAGGCGAGGTGATAGAGGAGAGACAGGGGGAATGGAGGAGAGGAGGAGATAGAGGAGAGACAGGGGGAATGGAGGAGAGGAGGAGATAGAGGAGAGACAGGGGGAATGGAGGAGGTGAGGTGATAGAGGAGAGACAGGGGGAATGGAGGAGGTGAGGTGATAGAGGAGAGACAGGGGGAATGGAGGAGAGGAGGAGATAGAGGAGAGACAGGGGGAATGGAGGAGAGGAGGAGATAGAGGAGAGACAGGGGGAATGGAGGAGGTGAGGTGATAGAGGAGAGACAGGGGGAATGGAGGAGAGGAGGAGATATAGGAGAGACAGGGGGAATGGAGGAGGCGAGGTGATAGGGAGAGACAGGGGGAATGGAGGAGAGGAGGAGATAGAGGAGAGACAGGGGAATGGAGGAGAGGAGGAGATAGAGGAGAGACGGGGGGAATGGAGGAGGCGAGGTGATAGAGGAGAGACAGGGGGAATGGAGGAGAGGAGGTGATAGAGGAGAGACAGGGGGAATGGAGGAGAGGAGGTGATAGAGGAGAGACGGGGGAATGGAGGAGGCGAGGTGATAGAGGAGAGACAGGGGGAATGGAGGAGAGGAGGTGATAGACAGAGAGACAGGGGAATGGAGGAGAGGAGGTGATAGAGGAGAGACAGGGAATGGAGGAGAGGAGGTGATAGAGGAGACACAGGGGGAATGGAGGAGAGGAGGTGATAGATGGAGAGACAGGGGGAATGGAGGAGATAGGGAATGGAATTGAGGAGAGGAGGTGATAGAGGAGAGACAGGGTGAATGGAGGAGAGGAGGATGATAGAGGAGAGACACAGGGGGAATGGAGGAGAGGAGGTGATAGAGGAGAGACAGGGGGAATGGAGGAGAGGAGGTGATAGAGGAGAGACAGTTGGGAATGGAGGAGAGGAGGTGATAGAGGAGAGAGAGGGGGAATGGAGGAGAGGGGGTGATAGAGGAGAGACAGGGTGAATGGAGGAGAGGAGGATATAGAGGAGAGACAGGGGGAATGGAGGAGAGGAGGTGATAGAGGAGAGACAGTTGGGAATGGAGGAGAGGAGGTGATAGAGGAGAGACAGGGGGATGGAGGAGACACTAGCTACTCTCTTTAATCCTACAGTACTGTAACCCTGTGATGTGGAGGGGTTGGGTTAAGGAGGGGTGGGTTATGGAGGGGTTGGGTTATGGAGGGGTTGGGTTATGGAGGGGTTGGGTTATGGAGGGGTGGGTTATGGAGGGGTTGGTTTATGGAGGGGTGGGTTATGGAGGGGGTGGGTTATGGAGGGGTGGGTTATGGAGGGGGTGGGTTATGGAGGGGTTGGTTTATGGAGGGGTGGGTTATGGAGGGGTTGGTTTATGGAGGGGTGGGTTATGGAGGGGTGGGTTATGGAGGGGTGGGTTATGGAGGGGTGGGTTATGGAGGGGGTGGGTTATGAGGGGGTGGGTTATGGAGGGGTGGGTTATGGAGGGGTTGGGTTATGGAGGGGTGGGTTATGGAGGGGTGGGTTATGAAGGGGTTGGGTTATGGAGGGGTTGGTTTATGGAGGGGTGGGTTATGGAGGGGTTGGTTTATGGAGGGGTGGGTTATGGAGGGGGTGGGTTATGGAGGGGTGGGTTATGGAGGGGGTGGGTTATGGAGGGGTTGGTTTATGGAGGGGTGGGTTATGGAGGGGTTGGTTTATGGAGGGGTGGGTTATGGAGGGGGTGGGTTATGGAGGGGTGGGTTATGGAGGGGTGGGTTATGGAGGGGGGTTATGGAGGGGTGGGTTATGGAGGGGTTGGGTTATGGAGGGGTTGGGTTATGGAGGGGTTGGGTTATGGAGGGGTTGGGTTATGGAGGGGTTGGTTTATGGAGGGGGTGGGTTATGGAGGGGTTGGTTTATGGAGGGGGTGGGTTATGGAGGGGTTGGTTTATGGAGGGGTTGGATTATGGAGGGGTTGGGTTATGGAGGGGTTGGGTTATGGAGGGGTTGGGTTATGGAGGGGTTGGGTTATGGAGGGGTTGGGTTATGGAGGGGTTATCTACTCTATCTAACACTAGAGTTTATCAATGGGAATTGTTTATTTTGACCATGTAGAAATATATATATTTGAATTATAGTTAAGTAAGTGATATCAAGTGTAGGGGCACCTGGATAACCCTCAACAGACTGGTGTGTGTAGGCCTCTGCCCCTCCAGCCCGACCCCTGTAGTGTGAACCCTGAGAGGGCCTATGGAGGAGGACAGAGAGGGTCACACCACAGATCAGAGGGCCAGACCAGATGACTGGAGACTGTTTAGAGAGGGGGAACAGATGGTCCTTGTAACCCACAGAGGAGGAGGTGAGGCAGACTGTTGGGCAGAAACACATACTGTAGATCACAGGACCCTTCAGTGTGTGGACCAGGATCCAAGTGCATAGTAAACTCTATGAAACATCCAGCAGGTCAGCTCTAAAGTGTGACCCCTGACCCTCACTAACATACACTCCTCCCCACATATCCCTCACTGGAACACACCATAGATCGGAACACACACACATACACACATCTTCTAATGAGTGCTGATTGGTCTAGTCGTGATGGGGCAAAGCAAATGGTTTTTCCCTGAAGACAACAGCCTCTCCATGTGACTGGGCACGCTCAGTTCATTCCCTCCATTCACCCCGGAGACCATGTAATATTGATTTATGGGATTGGTCAATGTGTGTGTGTGTGTGTGTGTGTGGTGGGGGGTTAACTCAATGATGACTGCGAACCACACGGGCCACACTAGCTAGGGCTCCAAGGTCAACTGAAGGACAGTGGAAAGGGTACGGTGGGGACGATGCCGTGGAAATAGAGCTGGGAGTCTCCAGTCTGTAGTCTCAGTCTGGGATAGGGTCGCGCTGCAGAGGGAGGCTAGAAAATAGCACACAACGCCGGAGATAGAGGAGAGAGGAAAGGGAAGAGAGAGAGAGAGAGGTATCTATAAAGATAGAGAGCTAGAACTGTGTTTGGTACATTCAGAAATGCATAATGTCCCAGTCAGTGATGATAAATAGGATTAGGTTGTGCGTGTGCATAGGTTTCAGCACCTGCTAGTGGACAGCTCCAAACAAGGGTATTCAATGATCTCTCTGTTTCTCTGTTTCTCTCTCTCTCTCTCTCTCTCTTTATCTCTCTCTCTCTCTCTTTCTCTCTCGCTATATTTTCTCTCTCTCTCTCTTTCTATTTCTCTCTCTTTCTTTCTCTCTCTCTCTTTCTCACTCTCTCTCTCTCTCTCTTTTTCTTTCTCTCTCTTTCTCTTTCTTTCTCTCTGTCTTTCTCTCTCTCTCACTCTCTTTCTCTCGCTATATTTTCTCTCTCTCTCTCTTTCTCTCTCTCTCTTTCTCTTTCTTTCTCTCTCTCTTTCTCTCTCTCTCACTCTCTCTTTCTCTCTCGCTATATTTTCTCTCTCTCTCTCTCTTTCTCTCTCTCTTTCTCTTTCTTTCTCTCTCTCTTGCTTTCTCTCTCGCTATATTTTCTCTCTCTTTCTCTCTATTTCTCTCTCTCTTTTTCTCTCTCTCACTTTCTTTATTGCCATATTTCTCTCTCTCTCTCGTTCTCTCAGTCTTTTGCCCTCTCTGCTTCACATATATTCTCTCCCTCTCTTTCTATAATCTCTCAGTCTTTTGCCCTCTCTGCTTCACATATATTCTCTCCCTCTCTTTCTATAATCTCTCAGTCTTTTGCCCTCTCTGCTTCACATATATTCTCTTGAAGAGCGTGTCTCTTTCTCCCTCTCTTTCTATAATCGCTCAGTCTTTTGCCCTCTCTGCTTCACATATATTCTCTTGAAGAGCGTGTCTCTTTCTCCCTCTCTTTCTATAATCTCTCAGTCTTTTGCCCTCTCTGCTTCACATATATTCTCTTGAAGAGCGTGTCTCTTTCTCCCTCTCTTTCTATAATCTCTCAGTCTTTTGTCCAGTTTTTTTGCAGTGTCATCTATCATGGGACCCACGTTGTGTAATCAGGCGGTCAATGAGACAGTAATACTGAGGGATGTGTCCAGGTCTCAACTCTAGCTGCCAGGACTGATTAAGATCAGTTATCTGTTCTGTGTGAATCTAAGCTTTGTCCTCCGTGGACCTAATGACAGAATCAGAGGACATGCATGTTTCTAGAAAGGAGAGGCTCAGTGAGTAGGGACTCAGTCACCATCACTAGCTAGATTACTTTCTGTGAAATTGACAAAATATAGACCTGGCAATTATTAAGTAATTATAATTTTGTGAAATAATGTGAGATATATTTTCAATTTGGTAATGTGTAATGGTTTTCATCTCTCCTCAAATAACTGCAATAATTGGAGAAAAAAATATTCCAGGCCATTATGGTTTTCTGCATTATTATTATGAAGAAACATAATATGTTTGGAAATGATGTACTGACAAGACACTTCAGGAGCTTTATTTACCTACATAAATACAAACTGTATTGTCACCTCAACTAATTAAATTGGCTTCATAAAGAATAATGGACACGCAGTCATTCTTTGACTAGTGGAAGGTGGTAGGTACATAAATAATAGAGTATGTATTTAGAAGCATACACATAACCTTTCACTGTTGTCAAATGAAATGAATGGTTGGGGAACAGTAAAAATAGCAGGTAGAAGCTTCCAGTTCTCAGATGAAGACGTGTGCTGGTCGTTGTGTAAACAAAGATAGATACTGCATCATCATTGCTATGGCAGGTGTTTGATTGGCTCCGGCCCTTATCTAAGATGTCCAGTCCTTATCTAAGATTGGCATATGGTTTCATCTGGCCAACTTAGCTCTGACCACCCTTAGCGGTTCTTCTTAACACTAACTGAAGTCTTCCAGAAGCTGTTCAAATATTATTGTGAGCTAGTGTTTTTTTTTTATGCCCGCAGGCATATTCTTTTATCTCGCATTACAACAATTAAAATTGTCTGGAAGGTAAAACATAATGAATCCAAACTAATGGACTAGTGGGTTTCCATAGAAACCTGTATAATTATGATAATTAGCGAAGCGTGAACACCATTCCTCCAAATGAAGTAAATACACACCAAGAGAAAATGTATTCTACTGAGAGAAGAAAAGAGAAAGACAAAAGAAGAAAACTTTCCTCCTCTTCAGAAGTAATGGTGTTTATTTGAATATACATAAGCCTCTCTGTTTTTAATGATTAAAAAGAAGTAGAAAAAACAGTATACACTTGAATTGCTATTTTCGATTTGGTTGCTAATGAATATTCATGATGATTTATACATCTCATTACACTGTCTTAAACCTTGATTCCAAATGACTTTTTTTGGTCTGTGCCAGTCTGCAGTTTTGACCTCTCTAAATCACGGGTGCACCCAATCATAGACTATGCATTATTCAAAATGATAACTGAGTCAAGACAACACAACTAGCTAGCGTGGGAAGAGCTACTTCTGTGGTGAATATTATTTTTGTGTATTTGGGCACATTTCAAAATGTTCTATTTGGTTGTATAATGTTTGGTTGTATAATGTTTAGTTGTATAATGTTTAGTTGTATAATGTTAATTTGGTATAAAATGTGATGGGACCACCATGAACAAGACAAGAGCCCCTCAGATAAATAACATTACTGAATGTATTACTGAATGTATTACTGAATGTATAACTGAATGTACAACTTAATGTATAACTGCATGTAAAACTGAATGCATTACTGAATGCATTACTGAATGCATTACGGAATGCATTATGGCATGTGTTACTGAATGTGTTACTGACTGTGCATCAGTCAGCATTATGTGTATTTTGGGCTGTTGTTTGTATGATATTGTTTCTGTGTGTTATACATGATGTTCTTGCTCCCTGACAGGTCTGAATTGTAAATAAGAATTTGTTCTTGATTGGCTTACCTATAAAAAAACATATATATATATATATATATATATATATTATATATATATTTCACCTTTATTTAACCAGGTAAGCTAGTTGAGAACAAGTTCTCATTTTCAACAGCGACCTGGTCTTATATCAGAATCTTATAATGTAAATTAGTCTGATTTTATTCTAAATCACAACACACACTGAACACATCCTCCACACTTGTCTCTTTGTATTTGTCACACTGTGCTCAGATGTGACTGTGTTGCCTTTTAACATTCATGAAGACACTCTGTTCCAGTCGTCTGTGTCTGTTTAAAATGGCGGAGGTCAGCGGTGTAGAGTCAGTGAGTGGCGTCACCTGTCACTGTCCCCCTGACACACTGACCCCCAGAGTTCAGCCACGCTTGACATGAGTTCCCCATGGGCCACGTCACGTGTCCAGGGATGGGTTGGTGGGGAGAGGTACGTTACTTGAACCATAGTCGCCGAGTCAGAGGGAGATGATGTAGTGTTGTCTAGATGTGAACTCTGCCTCGACTATGTTCCCTGGCAGCCTCTGCGAAATCTTACACTGATGATATATTGTCCTTGTGAATGTTCTATGTTTCTTTTCATGACATTTCACAAATAACTAGGGCCCTTCTGCTATGCCCTTTCTACCCTAACAGACATTGTTAGACTTGTCCAGATGTGTTTTGACTAGATTTTGGTGTAAATCTCCCATTGAACACAAATACTCAAGTTGCATGTATCTCATGTATGGAGTCTGCATTACAACGCTAATGAAAAGCAGTCTAACTCTCCTCTCCTCTCCTCTCCTCTCCTCTCCTCTCCTCTCCTCTCCTCTCCTCTCCTCTCCTCTCCTCTCCTCTCCTCTCCTCTCCTCTCCTCTCCTCTCTCTCCTCTCCTCTCCTCTCCTCTCCTCTCCTCTACCAAGGCCAGTCCCTCTCACTGTCTCACTGCTAACTGTATTGACCAGACTATCATTCCTCTTCATTGAAAATAGCAGACATTGAAATTCTGACCCATATTAGCATGGTAGTTGTGAGCTTATTGATCAGTGCATTGATAGGTTAAAAGGTATTTATCATTTCAGAGTGCTCAGCAGATGTTATAATTGATAGATATTGATGGAAGCAGGTATTGAGCTCAAACACAGTAGAGTAGCTAACTGTAGGTCTATAGGGAGAATGTGATTTAAAAATGTATGCAGCCTTATGTGTCCTGAGTGTCATCCAAGGTCTAACACTCTTCTCTACAACATTTAAGAACTTAAGGAAAATAGATATGTAGATATGTGGCTGTAATTGAAAGCTATTATCATAATGCACTCCATCTTGTATATTATTCCGATTCAAATAGCCTCATTTGAATGGATCACATTTCACAGTCCTCTGCGTTGATTGCAAATTGAAGGAGAGAATGCCGATCGCTGCTTTGAATTACACATGTGAAGAGCTAGGATGAGGACCTGTCTTCTGTGTCTGTCTACAAGTTCTCGCAATTTATGCTGCAATTTAGAAAAGTTCAATATTTGATGTACCCACTACTGTGCTATTACTGTAAAAGGGAATTATCTGAGAATCACTTCAATTGGGGATTTGTTTTAAAAGTATTCTCAAGTGCCATTGTGAATCACATTGTTTTACCCATAACGTGGCTGCATATGTCATGACTGGAAATAACTCCAGCCTACAGCAGTCTTCTAGAAGCATTACATTAACAGTCTTCCCCTCTGACTGTGAGATGTGTAAGGCTCAGCATGTTCTCTAGCCCATCCCCCGATCCAGTGGACTGGCTAAAATCACCTCTAAACAGCTGAGCTAGAGTCACTCCACTCAGTCACCTCTTCCTAGCTGAGATAGAGTCACCCCACTCAGTCACCTCTACCTAGCTGAGAAAGAGTCACCCTGTCAGTCACCTCTTCCTAGCTGAGATAGTCACCCCACTCAGTCACCTCTACCTAGCTGAGAAAGAGTCACCCTGTCAGTCACCTCTTCCTAGCTGAGATAGTCACCCCACTCAGTCACCTCTACCCAGCTGAGATAGATTCACCGTATCAGTCACCTCTACCCAGCTGAGAAAGAGTCACCCCGTCAGTGACCTCTACCCAGCTGAGAAAGAGTCACCCAAGTCAGTCACCCCTATCCAGCTGAGAAAGAGTCACCGTGTCAGTCACCTCTACCCAGCTGAGAAAGAGTCATCCCGTCAGTGACCTCTACCCAGCTGAGAAAGAGTCACCCAAGTCAGTCACCCCTATCCAGCTGAGAAAGAGTCACCCTGTCAATCACCTCTACTCAGCTGAGAAAAAGTCACCCTGTCAGTCACCTCTACCCAGCTGAGAAAGAGTTACCCTGTCAGTCACCTCTAACCAGCTGAGAAAGAGTCATCCTGTCAGTCACCTCTTCCTAGCTGAGATAGAGTCACCCCACTCAGTCACCTCTACCTAGCTGAGAAAGAGTCACCCTGTCAGTCACCTCTTCCTAGCTGAGATAGTCACCCCACTCATTCACCTCTACCCAGCTGAGAAAGAGTCACCGTGTCAGTCACCTCTACCCAGCTGAGAAAGAGTCACCGTGTCAGTCACCTCTACCCAGCTGAGAAAGAGTCACTGTGTCAGTCACCTCTACCCAGCTGTGAAAGAGTAACCGTGTCAGTCACCTCTACCCAGCTGAGAAAGAGTCACTGTGTCAGTCACCTCTACCCAGCTGAGAAAGAGTCACCGTGTCAGTCACCTCTACCCAGCTGAGAAAGAGTCACAGTGTCAGTCACCTCTACCCAGCTGAGAAAGAGTCCCCCGTCAGTTACTGCTGAAATGGCATCTGGCATTACTGCAGATGCATCTCCTCTCCTCCAACTGCTCAATTCTCCAGACCCATTTGTCATACAAACATTTTATTTTGTTGGAAATATCCTCTGCTCCTTGATCTCTGTAGGATTGCCACTGCCTGACAACTCCCACAACTGCTCAGCCAATCATGTTCCTGACTCTCCACAAGCAAGGGCCCTCTGAGTGGTGGATCTCTCTAGGAGATTGACAGAGGTCCATACAGTACGTACCCCTGTAATATTTATTAATGTTGGAAATATCAAGATGCTTAGCTTGAACCTTGCTCCCCCTGAACCCCTGTGGTCCTGCAATCATATTTCATGTTGAACCCTTTAATTGCAAACACTGTTGTATGTTCTTCAGCAAGAGAGAGAGAATAAAAATGCTAACCTCTACCAATGACGGATATGAGAGGACATTTATTTGTCGCCACGACCTAACAATAGACAGTTTTTAAATCAGGTTTATTCCTTTTTCCGCTACAATAATAAAATAATAAAAGGTCATGACACTTATTTGTTTGTCATCCTGTCATTTCTGAAGATGTGACACGTTTCAGGAAACTAGACGTATGTCACATGTCACTACTTCACAGCCACTTGAATGTAAACATGTATTTTTTGTAACAGAAAGGCCTTCTGGAACATTAACTTTCTTGTGCCTTAATAACAAACTTGTACTCCATCCATAAATAAGATTAAAATAGATAAATGATGAGCCTAGTTGGTTTAGCCACGGAAAAAGGTAGGAATCTTCCCGCTAGCCATGATTGGCTGAGATAATGTATGGGCTGGACATGCCGGGAGATGAGCTTGGATTGGTCTGTCATGTAGAATGCTTCTCTCTATTACTTGAGCTGCTCAGTATGTGTTGACAGTCCTTTTGCTACTTTTTGCAACAACATTGAATATAGCAGGGCGATTCTGGCATCGCCTGGCTGACTGACGGCTCTGGCGGCTCCTGGCTGACTGACGGCTCTGGCGGCTCCTGGCTGACTGACGGCTCTGGCGGCTCCTGGCTGACTGACGGCTCTGGCGGCTCCTGGCTGGCTGACGGCTCTGGCGGCTCCTGGCTGACTGGCGGCTCCTGGCTCCGATGCCCACTATAGCCCGGCCGATACGGGGAGCTGGAATGTACTGCACAGAGCTATGCACACGCACCGGGGACACAGTGCGCTCCACCGCATAACACGGTGCCTGCCCGGTCCCTCTCTCTCTCCGGTAAACACGGGAAGTTGGCGCAGGTCTCCTACCTGCCTTCGCCACACTCCCCCTGTGCCCCCTCCAAGACATTTTTGGGGCCGCCTCTCGGGCTTCCAACCGCGCCGCCGTGCTGCCTCCTCATACCACCGCCTCTCGGCTTTCGCTGCCTCCAGCTCAGCCTTGGGGCGGCGATATTCTCCAGCCTGTGCCCATGGTCCCTTGCCGTCCAGAATCTCCTCCCATGTCCAGGTGTCTTGTGATGATGGCCGCTGCTGCTGCTGCCCATTACCACGCTGCTTGGTCCATTTGGGGTGGGTGTTTCTGTAACAGATCCCCTTCGTCTGAGGAGGAGTAAGGATGGGACCAAAGTGCAGCATGGTAAGTGTTCATGATGATTTTAATTAAAGAAAGCACTGAACACTGAATCAAAACAATAAACGATAACGTGAATTCACAAAACCGAAACAGTACCGTGTGGCCCAAACACTCACACGGAAACAAACACCCACAAACCAAAAGTGAAACCCAGGCTACCTAAGTATGATTCTCAATCAGAGACAACTAACGACACCTGCCTCTGATTGAGAACCATACTAGGCCGAACACAATAACCAACATAGAAAAACAAACATAGACTGCCCACCCCAACTCACGCCCTGACCATACTAAAACAAATAAAAAAATGACAGAACTATGGTCAGAACGTGACAGTGGGTGAGGAGGGGTTATTGCGTTTCCTTCAGACGACCCATCAATTTAGATAAGTGTGTTGGGTATGCGTCATCTAATATTTTTATCTTGACACTTACTATTTTTGATATTGCTACTATGCAAGTATGCAAGTACCATCACTCTACAGTTTACACCTTCTGTATCCTGTGCAAATAAACTTAGATTTGATTTGATATAGCATGTGTTTACAACATGGCTTCACATATGAACCCTTAAAGAGATGGGTGGGGCTAAGGCTTAAGAGGATGTGAGCGATTCTGAATGGGTGTAGACAAAGAAGAGCTCTCTAGTAGGTGTACCAAAACATTCAAGGGCCATTTTCTCATAAGTGGGGATACAAGATTTCATTTTTCAAGCAGAATTACTTTCCAATTGTTCCTCAACTTTAGTGTATGATATACCATTTTCTAGCACTGAGACTCTACTTTTTATCCTATGTAAAAACCACAATTTCAAACTTTGTTACATACGAACAAATCAAGTCGGCCGGTCACAAATGTGCCCTTATGATTAAAATTGTAATGAGAAGAAAAGTAATTAACATTTACATTTCTCTGAGAGATGGAGGGAGGAGAGAGGCTGCTCCCCCAACTAACACCAATCACATCATACCACACCTAACACCAATCACATCACACTACACCAGTGGAGGCTCCTCAGAGGAGTAAGGGGAGGATCATCTTCCTCGGTGAATTTCATTCAAATAAAAATGGTAAAACATTGAAAAAGTTATCATTTTTAGATAAAACTATTCTAAATATATTCACATCACCAAATAATTGATTAAAACACACTGTTTTGCAATGAAGGTCTACAGAAGCCACAACAGCACTCTGTAGGGTAGCACCATGATGTAGCCGGAGGACAGCTAGCTTCCGTCCTCCTCTGGGTACATTGACTTGCACAGTAATTATGACAACTTCCGGAGGACGTCCTCCAAACCTATCAGAGCTCTTGCAGCATGAACTGACATGTCCACCCAATCAAAGGATCAGAGAATGAATCTAGTACTGAAAGCATAAGCTAAAGCTAGCTAGCACTGCAATGCAGTGCATAAAATGTGGTAAGTAGTTAACTCACTTTCAGTTTCACTTACTTAGCTATCAAAAATAGCTGGTTAGTTTAGTTACTCAAACACCCGGCTCAAACAGATGGATGTTATGTTAGCTAGCGGGCTATGACTATCCAACACAACACTGGAACTCTTCCAAGTCAAGGTAAGCTTTTGGTTTTATTAATTTATTGCCACCTGGGCTCGACAGTGTAACTGTTTACTGACTGTAGACTGTAATGTTACTGCATGATTAGCGGGTTTACTAACATATTAGTTATATTAGCTATGTTGACTATGATGTTACTTTAGCTAGTATGGGGACAATGATGTAGGCTGTGTGTAGCGGTTATGACATGGTTTGGCTTGGAAAGTTTATTTCGCCCGGTCACATACAGCTGATGTGTTGTTCATACAGCTGATGTGTTGTTCATACAGCTGATGTGTTGTCCATACAGCTGATGTGTTGTCCATACAGCTGATGTGTTGTCCATACAGCTGATGTGTTGTCCATACAGCTGATGTGTTGTTCATACAGCTGATGTGTTGTTCATACAGCTGATGTGTTGTCCACAAACAAAGGGAAAAGGTGAGAGGAGGAGACTGCATAGAGGCGAGAATGAATACAACCTGGCTGCTATGATCAGGGGTGTATTCATTCTGCCAATTCTGTTGAAAAACGTTTCTTAAACGGAAGCAAACGAAACAGGAATAAAAATACCTGAATTTGTCCAATAGAAACTCTTGTTTGCAACTGTTGGACGAATGATTACACCCTAGATAAGCTAGATTCAGGCAAGAGTGTGAAAGGCGGTATTGAATGTGTCTGTCCGTGTGTCACTGTCTGACACTTCAGATATTTATCTCGACCTGTGTGCACCCATGATGTAAATTGTCATTGATAGGCTAGGTTGTAGCAACCTCATGATGGGTACATGACAAATTTGAGTATCATGTAGTAGCCTAAACCTATCGATGTTACATTGAACAGGGTGAATGGAATATGAATGACAGTCATCCAACATGCTGTAATAGAAATAAGGTCATGCTCATGAAAAAAAATTATCGTCCTCCCTCATCATAAACAGCACTGACCGCCACTGCACCACACCTACCACCAATCCCATCATACCACCAATCCCATCATACCACACCTACCACCAACCACATCACACCACACCTACCACCAATCACATCATACCACACATACCACCAATCACATCATACCACACCTACCACCTACCAACAATCCCATCATACCACACCTACCACCAATCACATCACACCCCACCTACCACCAATCCCATCATACCACACCTACCACCAATCACATCATACCACACCTACCACAAATCACATCACACTACACCTACCACCAATCACACCACACCTACCACCTATCACCAATCCCATCATACCATACCTACCACCAATCCCATCATACCATACCTACCACCAATCACATCACACCTCACACCTACCCACACCTACCACCAATCCCATCATACCACACCTACTACCAATGCCATCATACCACACCTACCACCAATCCCATCATACCACACCTACCACCAATCCCATCACACCACACCTACCACCTACCACCAATCACATCACACCAGTGTATTTAAGTACTCTAAACTTAGTTTATCAGAAATATGCCACCATCGATTTCATGGGGCATCTGACCTCAAATAAATATATCTCTCCATAATCATCTAAAATGGTCATGTTTGTCTGCTTGAGATGTTCAATGAATTAATTATTTCTCTAGATGCTTAACTGCAGCGAGGCAATTAGTATTGATACTGTGATATGATACTGACTTAATACTTAATGTCACAACAACACTATGACCGAATGAAAAAGAATCCTGATTTACCAGAGTCTCTGTAACCAGTTTATTCCTAGTTTATACTTGTCAACTCATCCTTGCCTCATCACCAATAACAAGTTAATTAAATGTTTATAATCACTTCTATAGAGTCAACCCTCGTCTCACACTTGATGTAACTTCCTTGTCATATCGTTGTGTGTCATATTAAGGGGATACAGGGATAAATATAGCACTACAAAGATTGTGGCTCAAAATGGATCTACCTTGCTATTGTTTCCACAGACAAAGAGCATGGGATGTGCGACTGGAAGCCATGCTGGTCACAGACAGGTAAGTACAGGGTCGTGTATCGTGTGAATAGAAAACAGTGGACATGGATTTGTCAAATGTCAAATCAAATCAAATCACATGTATTTATAAAGCCCTTCGTACATCAGCTGATATCTCAACGTGCTGTACAGAAACCCAGCCTAAAACCCCAAACAGCACAGAATGTCGAGGGATTACAGCACAGAAAATCCTGTGAGGCAGTGTTCCATCTGAAAAACCACTGAAGGGGGGGAAAGGAGGAGGAGGAGGAGGATGAGGAGAAGACATGTGAGAGAAAGAGAGAGAGAGCCTTCCTCTGAGATCCCTCCACATGCTATCTTGCCATACGCTGAAATCCAGAATCCTTTATTTCCCGTTCTCCTTTTCCCAAGCATGACTCTTTCTCACCAATCATCATGATTCCACCAGTAACACCATCCAAAAGGATGACAATACCCTGCATTCATTTTCATCCACATTGTTTCCTTTTACTGTGTTCATGATCTCTTTATGGATCCAAAACACGCATATTACACACCTCAACTCCCCTCAATGTTTTTTCCCTCTGTGACACATTTTTGCTCGGTGTTCCGTCTCCAGCTGTGACCAGAAAACGTAGCAGCACAGCAGTCTTAAATGGGCTGGTCTCATCCCTCGTTATATTTCCAATGGCGACTGAGCTCTGATGCAGTCAGTTTAAGGAATTACTTCAGGCCTGTCTCTCTCTCTCTCTGGCTCTTTCTCTCTCTCTCTGGCTCTTTCTTTCTCTCTCTCTGGCTCTTTCTTTCTGGCTCTCTCTCTCTCTCTCTCTCTCTCTCTCTCTCTCTCTCTCTCTCTCTCTCTCTCTCTCTCTCTCTCTCTCTCTCTCTCTCTCTCTCTCTCTCTCTCTCTCTCTCTCTCTCTCACTCTCTCTCTCACACTCTCTACTCGACTCCACCTCGGGGCACTTGCTGCCAAAAGAAATCACCCCTGCATCACTGGAGACGAGCGGAGAGGATACCCCCCTAAAATAAAAACCCTCACCTCCCTCCTGCCTCCCCCTGCATCCCTCCTGCATCCCTCCTGCCTCCCTCTGCCTTCCCTACCTCTCTATCCCACTTGCCCAACCACTTTCTTTTGCAGGTGAGGAGGGCTCTCTCTCTCTCTCTCGATTTCTATCTCATAGCCCTCATTGGGAATCGGTGTTTGACCTAAGATCTTATTTGAATATTGCCATCTAAAAAATGTCTATACAGCCACTAAGTTAAAACTTCACAGATGTCAGATGATTGCTTGAAGTTGCATCAAAATGAGTTTCTTCCCCTTTCGAAAAGGTCTACTATACATAACATTGTGAATGCATGTGTCCGTTTCCTGAGGTGGAATCCAGTGACGTTTCAGACTTGAGAGAAGACTGACACGGTCAGAGCGGAAGCCTCAGAAGATTGGTTCCAGAGGCTTCAATCCCAGGCGGTGTTCTGAGCAGAGCTCCCTCCATTACACATTCTCTACTCAACGTAACGGATCCAAAATGTCCGCAGCTGGGTTCCACTGGCGTGTGTCACAGCAGGGTAAAGCAGAGCAGGCAGGAAATCTCTCTGATGCAAATGCCTGCAGATTAGGATTAGAGCAGAATGTGTTGGGGCCTTTGTCATTAGTGAGTTTTAATCAGGGTTGGTCCCAGGGCTCTGCTACTAGCCTCGGGAGCCTGAGTCACATCCACAGAGATACGGAGGGAGGGAGGGAGGGAGGGAGGGAGGGAGGGAGGGAGGGAGGGAGGGAGCGATAGAAAGAGATAGAATGAGAGAGAGAGGGTGAGGGAGAGAGAGTGAGGGTGAGGGAGAGAGAGTGAGAGAGAGAGGGGGAGGGAGAGAGGTAGAGCGAGTGAGCGCGAGAGCGAGAGCGAGAGAGAGATGAGAACGAGAACAAGAACAAGAGAGAGTGTGAAAGAGGGCTCTGCTATACCACTGGGGAAGGGTGTATGGAGAGAGAGAGGGAGTGCTGTGGGTGCAACTCTGCCTCGGCTCGCTCTGTACAGTAACATCCGAAATGGCGGTAGAAGGTACCCCTGAGCTATACAGTACAGTGTTGGCAGAAGGTACCCCTGAGCTATACAGTACAGTGTTGGTAGAAGGTACCCCTGAGCTATACAGTACAGTGTTGGCAGAAGGTACCCCTGAGCTATACAGTACAGTGTTGGTAGAAGGTACCCCTGAGCTATACAGTACAGTGTTGGTAGAAGGTACCCCTGAGCTATACAGTACAGTGTTGGTAGAAGGTACCCCTGAGCTATACAGTACAGTGTTGGTAGAAGGTACCCCTGAGCTATACAGTACAGTGTTGGTAGAAGGTACCCCTGAGCTATACAGTACAGTGTTGGCAGAAGGTACCCCTGAGCTATACAGTACAGTGTTGGTAGAAGGTACCCCTGAGCTATACAGTACAGTGTTGGCAGAAGGTACCCCTGAGCTATACAGTACCGTGTTGGTAGAAGGTACCCCTGAGCTATACAGTAGGTAGTAGTAGTAGCTATACAGAAGGTACCCCTGAGCTATACAGTACAGTGTTGGTAGAAGGTACCCCTGAGCTATACAGTACAGTGTTGGTAGAAGGTACCCCTGAGCTATACAGTACAGTGTTGGTAGAAGGTACCCCTGAGCTATACAGTACAGTGTTGGCAGAAGGTACCCCTGAGCTATACAGTACAGTGTTGGTAGAAGGTACCCCTGCTCTGAGCTATACAGTACAGTGTTGGTAGAAGGTACCCCTGAGCTATACAGTAGGTAGTAGTAGTAGCTATACAGAAGGTACCCCTGAGCTATACAGTACAGTGTTGGCAGAAGGTACCCTGAGCTATACAGTACAGTGTTGGTAGAAGGTACCCCTGAGCTATACAGTACAGTGTTGGTAGAAGGTACCCCTGAGCTATACAGTACAGTGTTGGTAGAAGGTACCCCTGAGCTATACAGTACAGTGTTGGTAGAAGGTACCCCTGAGCTATACAGTACAGTGTTGGTAGAAGGTACCCCTGAACTATACAGTACAGTGTTGGTAGAAGGTACCCCTGAGCTATACAGTACAGTGTTGGTAGAAGGTACCCCTGAGCTATACAGTACAGTGTTGCCAGAAGGTACCCCTGAGTCATACAGTACAGTGTTGGCAGAAGGTACCCCTGAGCTATACAGTACAGTGTTGGTAGAAGGTACCCCTGAGCTATACAGTACGGTGTTGGTAGAAGGTACCCCTGAGTCATACAGTACAGTGTTGGTAGAAGGTACCCCTGAGCTATACAGTACAGTGTTGGTAGAAGGTACCCCTGAGCTATACAGTACAGTGTTGGTAGAAGGTACCCCTGAGCTATACAGTACAGTGTTGGTAGAAGGTACCCCTGAGCTATACAGTACAGTGTTGGTAGAAGGTACCCCTGAGCTATACAGTACAGTGTTGGTAGAAGGTACCCCTGAGCTATACAGTACAGTGTTGGTAGAAGGTACCCCTGAGCTATACAGTACAGTGTTGGTAGAAGGTACCCCTGAGCTATACAGTACAGTGTTGGTAGAAGGTACCCCTGAGCTATACAGTACAGTGTTGGTAGAAGGTACCCCTGAGCTATACAGTACAGTGTTGGTAGAAGGTACCCCTGAGCTATACAGTACAGTGTTGGTAGAAGGTACCCCTGAGCTATACAGTACAGTGTTGGTAGAAGGTACCCCTGAGCTATACAGTACAGTGTTGGTAGAAGGTACCCCTGAGCTATACAGTACAGTGTTGGTAGAAGGTACCCCTGAGTCATACAGTACAGTGTTGGCAGAAGGTACCCCTGAGCTATACAGTACAGTGTTGGTAGAAGGTACCCCTGAGCTATACAGTACAGTGTTGGCAGAAGGTACCCCTGAGCTATACAGTACAGTGTTGGTAGAAGGTACCCCTGAGTCATACAGTACAGTGTTGGTAGAAGGTACCCCTGAGTCATACAGTACAGTGTTGGTAGAAGGTACCCCTGAGTCATACAGTACAGTGTTGGCAGAAGGTACCCCTGAGCTATACAGTACAGTGTTGGTAGAAGGTACCCCTGAGTCATACAGTACAGTGTTGGCAGAAGGTACCCCTGAGCTATACAGTACAGTGTTGGTAGAAGGTACCCCTGAGTCATACAGTACAGTGTTGGCAGAAGGTACCCCTGAGCTATACAGTACAGTGTTGGTAGAAGGTACCCCTGAGTCATACAGTACAGTGTTGGTAGAAGGTACCCCTGAGCTATACAGTACAGTGTTGGCAGAAGGTACCCCTGAGTCATACAGTACAGTGTTGGTAGAAGGTACCCCTGAGCTATACAGTACAGTGTTGGCAGAAGGTACCCCTGAGCTATACAGTACAGTGTTGGTAGAAGGTACCCCTGAGCTATACAGTACAGTGTTGGTAGAAGGTACCCCTGAGCTATACAGTACATTGTTGGTAGAAGGTACCCCTGAGCTATACAGTACAGTGTTGGTAGAAGGTACCCCTGAGTCATACAGTACAGTGTTGGTAGAAGGTACCCCTGAGTCATACAGTACAGTGTTGGTAGAAGGTACCCCTGAGCTATACAGTACAGTGTTGGTAGAAGGTACCCCTGAGCTATACAGTACAGTGTTGGTAGAAGGTACCCCTGAGCTATACAGTACAGTGTTGGTAGAAGGTACCCTGAGCTATACAGTACAGTGTTGGTAGAAGGTACCCTGAGCTATACAGTACAGTGTTGGTAGAAGGTACCCCTGAGCTATACAGTACAGTGTTGGTAGAAGGTACCCCTGAGTCATACAGTACAGTGTTGGTAGAAGGTAACCCTGAGTCATACAGTACAGTGTTGGTAGAAGGTACCCCTGAGTCATACAGTACAGTGTTGGTAGAAGGTACCCCTGAGTCATACAGTACAGTGTTGGTAGAAGGTACCCCTGAGTCATACAGTACAGTGTTGGTAGAAGGTAACCCTGAGTCATACAGTACAGTGTTGGTAGAAGGTACCCTGAGCTATACAGTACAGTGTTGGTAGAAGGTAACCCTGAGTCATACAGTACAGTGTTGGTAGAAGGTACCCCTGAGTCATACAGTACAGTGTTGGTAGAAGGTACCCCTGAGTCATACAGTACAGTGTTGGTAGAAGGTACCCCTGAGC
Organism: Oncorhynchus tshawytscha; assembly: GCF_018296145.1. Classification (NCBI taxonomy): domain Eukaryota; kingdom Metazoa; phylum Chordata; class Actinopteri; order Salmoniformes; family Salmonidae; genus Oncorhynchus; species Oncorhynchus tshawytscha. Next base: position 23,696,350 of record NC_056457.1, on the reverse strand, counting down.
TATACAGTACAGTGTTGGTAGAAGGTACCCCTGAGTCATACAGTACAGTGTTGGTAGAAGGTACCCCTGAGCTATACAGTACAGTGTTGGTAGAAGGTACCCTGAGTCATACAGTACAGTGT
>NC_056457.1:23636228-23691228 GCF_018296145.1 Oncorhynchus tshawytscha | reverse complement strand
TCACATCTCACTAACCAAAATCTATTTCCATCATCTGGCACAAAGAGGCATGGCCGCTGAAAAATGAACAATGCTCTCTCTGATTAAAAGGAAACTCTATGGGGAAATAAGGAAAGGTAGTGTTAACAACCTTCTGCCTAAGATAATTACTGTGGGTTATGCACGTGACTAATTATCTAGCTGTACTAAAAGCCCTGAGTCGTACCACATGAGAGGAGGGGAGCAAAAAGACTTCATCTCAGTTTGATGTCTCTATATCATTTACTTAATCAAGGGAACATGCTCAATGTTAAGCCAGGTCATTAAAAATTCTAGTCCTACTAAGGTTAGGATTAAAGTATACTATAGACATTAACACTATATGGGGGAATTCCGATCTGAGTAAACGCAACGTATTTGCATTTTCATTCAGCTTTCTACGCGTACTCTGACTATTAACTTAAGCATGAGAATAGCACGTTATTCACCCGCTATTCGTTTTGGTTGGATATCAACGAAATGACGGTTTTGCGGAGGTGTGTCTACGTACGTGTATTCTGACCTTGATTTATCTCCCTCATAATTCCACCGCCTTTACGCGTGAGGAAACCAGGAATAAGGTCGAGCGAACCCGCCGGTTGCAAATGGAAAAAACATCTACTTTATTTTTTCCAATAGAAATAACACCATTCTGCATGCACTGTCATTTACAGCTTGATAAGAGTTATATAAACTAGGTAAACAAGTAATACGTTTGGAGAAGGGGATTGTAAATACACATAGCAATTGTTTTGCACGATTTGTTCCTTATTATTCCTAGAGATGAATGTGACACCTGTCATATGGAGGCAAACAGAAAATCATATCAACATGACTTGCATTGCGGCCCATTTCCCACAGTGAAGTAGGCTATAAATAGCTGTACTGTTGTTCAGAATTTTAATTGTATTCCCTCCAGACCTGGAATAACTATCGTTTTAACTATGCTTTGTGGAAAGTAACTTTTCCAGGGGAACAAATAGTTACTTTGGTGACTACATCTATTTGAATTCAGATCCCCAAAAAATGACTACTTTTCAATACTATTTCAAAACAGATATCATAAAAGTGACTACTTTTCAAAAATCTTTGAATACAGATCTGAGAAAGCAACTACTTTTTAAAAACATTTGAAAACAGATTTCAAAAAGTGACTACTTTTCTTAAACTATTGGATTAGCTGCCTTCAACTAATGTTACGGCTGTATCTGGAACTGCATGTTGAATATAGAAATAAAATGAATAGAGTACACACAATCTCCTATACTATTCCAATTTATCTGACAGTCATATTTTATCTACACAAAACATTTTTATCTGAACATTCTGTAAATGTCCATTGCCCCAGGTGAACATAATCAAGTCAAACTAATTAACCAATGATATTTTGTACAGATAAGTATAATAAGTTGTGATGTCCAACGACAGTATGAGTCTTTCAACATGCCACAGAAAATATCAAAAGATGCAATTCATTTTATTTTATTTTATTCATTTTATGACACCTGAAAATACTGCAGAGTAATTCAAAGCCGTTTGCAAACATTGCAAACAGGAAGTTGGATGCTTCGTAAAAACAACTTGAAACCTCTTTGTGTTCTTGGTTTAAATGAGTCAAACTCATTCCATGGAGGGCCCAGTGCCTGCTGGTTTTCGGGTTTTCCTTTCAATTAAGACCTAGACAATCAGCTGAGGGGAGTTCCTTACTAATTAGTGACCTTAATTCATCAGTCACGTACAAGGGAGGAGTGAAAACCTGCTGACACTTGGCCCTCTTTGGAATGAGTTTGACACATATATGAACTTTTTCTTCCACCTACCTGGCTGTAGTTGATTTAAGAAGCCAGTTTCTGGATATTTAGTTTCCTTTTGACGCTTAATAGCCATATTTTGTTACTGTTAGCATTCTCAGTAACACTTCATATTAAACTGTTGTTGCTGCGTAATAAAACTGCAATTCTTTTTGGAGAAACATTTTATTAGCATGATGTTACACCATACTTTGAGTTGTTGTATCTAATGTACACAATAGGAATAGTGACTGTTTCTTAATGCACTTGTGTAATTTCTCCATTATTATGCCATTTCCACAGTCCTGTGTAACGACAATGTTGCCAGTGGCACAATCACAATGTTACTACACATGTATAAGAACTGGATGTCAAGTGTTACTGTATTACCTCACTCATTATGAAAATATACTCTTTAGTCATTTTGAAGCCTCAAAAGTGGTCTAGACTAATGTTGAGGAGATTCCATGTCCCTTGTGTATTTAGTTCTAGGCTGTAGACTGTGTTAAGATTTATATCTAAGAGCCCACCCAAACCATGTGCTTAGCCTAATTCAACATACTGTTGTAGTTTTTGGTTCTTCATCTTATATTTGGCAGACATCAAATAAATACTTTTTTCTTTTCAAATAATTTGCATATATTCAAATATATTGGTGTTCTGCAAAGTATTCGACATAATTTAATTCAGGTTTTCTGAGACCTGTATTTGAATATTTCTAGTTTTTATTATATAGTTTGTTTGTTAATGTGTTTGTCCTCACTGCTGAATCTGTGTCATTTATGACAACTAGGGAGGGCTACATCAACTGTCCCTTTTGGACTTTTTACCCCCTCCTGCACATAGTGGTTTTTTTACTGTTACAATCTGTCTTTCTATTTTTGCAAATAAACTAAACTAATATGAAAGAAGATATTGTTGCCTTTTAGTTTAAACTCTATTTGAACTATATTGTACTACCTCCATTATAAACTACAAAATACAACCATTTTATGTCCAGTTCTGATGCCCTCATAATTTGCGTGGATGAAATTTGGAGAGCGAAGCTATTGGCTTCTGTGGGGCCAAACTTGCTGAGATGATGTATGCTCTTTCGAATGTTTCCATTATATGCTCAGGCTTTTCTCTGTTTTATTTTACAATCTGTGTCATGTTAAACATTAGCCACTATCGGGAGCCACCGTGAGTAATACGCACATACATTTATAACTGTCACTTTAGTGCTACTTTCCTTGCCTACATTTTGCATCGTTCCGTTCTGTTGACCTTTCTTTCCTCTGTCACGTCAGTGTGGTTGTTCCTGAGGGTTGTTAGCATTAGTGGATCACATTAGGGTAACATTGTGCAGTTTGGGACATTTTAGCCTATTTGAGTCGGAACTCAGACCACACGTAGCAGGTTAAACCTGGAGCCTGGCGCACGGTTCACTGGACCCTTGTCATCCAGCTCCATGATTAGTGAGGATTAGGGTAGATGTATACAACTATAGTTCAACCCTTATTGTACACCTTTTTCAACCTTCCAATATTTCATGGATTGAACTTAGATATCACAACTTTCAGGATTAATCAAATCACTGCATAAAGGCTCTTGATCTCTCGTTTTGTTTGAATGATTCCAACATACTTTCCTAACCCTAAAATCTGCCTAAATATTCTTCAAGATCAGGTCATATTTTTTAATGTACCAGTTGGTGCTGGAACAGAGACCTTTATAGCTCAGTTGGCAGAGCATTGCACTTGTAATGCCAGCGTAGTGGGTTTAATTCCCGGGACCTCCCATCTGTAAAACGTATGCCTATGTGACTGTAAATCACCTTGGAATTAAAGTGTCTGCTAAATGGCACAAAAAAATTAAAGACGCATCTATTTAGATGGCTTTCATTCATTGATCCCTATATTCTCAACCCCTTCTCTGTATATTTTAGTGAGTCAAAAGTTAAAGGTACACCGTATTTAAAGGGATGGTTTAAGATAAATCTACTGAAAATCCTATTGAATGAAAACTCCACGAGAAAATGGGTTGGCCAGCAAGTGGGAGGGTTTTCAGCAGCTGAATTAAATGTATTCGGCACACAGAAGGGAACCACACCTGCAAAGCCCATTATGCACCTACATTTCCTAAGTCTGAATACCAACTACTGAGAAGTGCGTAGGAAAGACATACATTTCCTAAGTCTGAATACCAACTACTGAGAAGTGCGTAGGAAAGACATACATTTCCTAAGTCTGAATACCAACTACTGAGAAGTGCGTAGGAAAGACATACATTTCCTAAGTCTGAATACCAACTACTGAGAAGTGCGTAGGAAAGACATACATTTCCTAAGTCTGAATACCAACTACTGAGAAGTGCGTAGGAAAGACATACATTTCCTAAGTCTGAATCGGGCCCTATGTGAAGGCCACCATGGATTTGTATCTTCCTAAAGCACCACAAAAGGGTGACAACATTGACCTCATTTACTAGCAAACATTCTTATTTCCCTAAAAATGATTCAGTCATTTTGCTCCCTATTTCCACCCTCGGTACATTCAACAATGATAACAGCATTTTGATAATAGAATGATAGAAGGAGAAAATATACATGTGACATTGTGTGATGAGGGAAAACCACACAGACAGAGTGAAGAAATCTATTTTGACACCTCTGACTCTGGGACATAAGACTGTGGGACTGAATTAAAATGACATTTTTCTCTATTTGTAGAAAGCCAGTCTTCCTCCAGCCAGCCAGACAGACAAGGAGGTAATGAGATGTAAATTGTCTGGGTGCAGATATAGGGGAACTAGTGGAGTAGCAGGAGCAGCAATTAACCACAGGAAGGGCCAAGAGCAGGCTGCCGCCATGGGAAATATAGCCACCGACCGCTGCCCACGGAGAGTATACACAACATACCAACACAACATGGCCTCCCCCAGCCACCCACTCTAAATGAGGGACTTCTATGGCTGTTCTTAGGACCAATATTGTTGTTTGGATTTTTACTATCGATTGGTCTTTCATTATCATTATTTGAATTGACTAATGCCTTGATTCTTTTTGTCAATTTGCTCAATCTATAGGATAGCGTTTAGCACCTGTTGTTCAACGCTTTAGCGGACACTCGGCACTGATTGGTTGGATAGTGTTGTAGGCTACGCCGTAGGAGCCGTGTCAAACCCTGACGCTGTGGTATATTTTCATAGAATCACACAGCCACAAGCATGACAGAAACGTTGCTACTTTGGTCTCAATTACATATCACAATGAATATGCAAATAAAAACGATGTCATTTTTAAAGTCTTTATCCTAATGGTACAAACAAGGAATTTATTATCAAGGATTTCCTCTAGTAAGATACTCTTCTTTTCTCTTCTTTATTATGGGTAATGTCATGAGTGTCTTTTTACGTTGTCAGGCTGTAATATTCTCTACTGTCTTTATCATTGGGTGGATTGGATTATTCGGAGCCGCGGGGCACCAGTCTATGGCCCGTGATGTGATTGAGCAGAAGTGGTGAGGGAGGAGTGCCCTTCTAAAATCGAACAGTAATCTCCCATGCTCGGTCACGAACAGTAATCTGCCATGCTCGGTCACGAACAGTAATCTGCCATGCTCGGTCACGAACAGTAATCTGCCATGCTCGGTCACGAACAGTAATCTGCCATGCTCGGTCACGAACAGTAATCTGCCATGCTCGGTCACGAACAGTAATCTGCCATGCTCGGTCACGAACAGTAATCTGCCATGCTCGGTCACGAACAGTAATCTGCCATGCTCGGTCACGAACAGTAATCTGCCATGCTCGGTCACGAACAGTAATCTGCCATGCTCGGTCACGAACAGTAATCTGCCATGCTCGGTCACGAACAGTAATCTGCCATGCTCGGTCACGAACAGTAATCTGCCATGCTCGGTCACGAACAGTAATCTGCCATGCTCGGTCACGAACAGTAATCTGCCATGCTCGGTCACGAACAGTAATCTGCCATGCTCGGTCACGGACAGTAATCTGCCATGCTCGGTCACGGACAGTAATCTGCCATGCTCGGTCACGAACAGTAATCTGCCATGCTCGGTCACGGACAGTAATCTGCCATGCTCGGTCACGGACAGTAATCTGCCATGCTCGGTCACGACAGTAATCTGCCATGCTCGGTCACGAACAGTAATCTGCCATGCTCGGTCACGGACAGTAATCTGCCATGCTCGGTCACGGACAGTAATCTGCCATGCTCGGTCACGGACAGTAATCTGCCATGCTCGGTCACGGACAGTAATCTGCCATGCTCGGTCACGGACAGTAATCTGCCATGCTCGGTCACGGACAGTAATCTGCCATGCTCGGTCACGAACAGTAATCTGCCATGCTCGGTCACGGACAGTAATCTGCCATGCTCGGTCACGGACAGTAATCTGCCATGCTCGGTCACGGACAGTAATCTGCCATGCTCGGTCACCGACAGTAATCTGCCATGCTCGGTCACGGACAGTAATCTGCCATGCTCGGTCACGTTGTCAGCAAGGCAGTGTGATGCGTCTTCCAGAAACATACATCATCTCTTTTCCATAAAACATATGTTTACATTTTCAAACTAGTTGTCATTGGGAAGACAGATAAAGATTTTTTATCAAAAGCAAGCATGTGAAAACACAGAATTCTACTAATTACTCCACCTGCTTAATTACTTCACTTTTGTTTTCAGCCGACTTCACTGTAGGCTTCCAACCCTCTCATCTGAACCCAGATCATTCTGCTGGCTATTTGACAAGATTCAAATCGTCTGATGGACGTGGTTTTGTGCTTAAAGATGTATGTGGCTTTTGGACGTCCTACTTAATGCCAATGTGATGTTTACAAATTGACTGGAGAATTAATGGGGACTTGGGGGAGTCAATTGGCCCTTTGTGCAGATTGCTGGGAGTGAATGAGTGAGTAAACGTATGTGTGTGTATGCGTGCGTGTATGCGTGGGTGTGTGTGTGTATTCGTGCGTGTATGCGTGGGTGTGTGTGTGTGTATTCGTGCGTGTATGCGTGGGTGTGTGTGTGTTTGCTTTACTTTTAGGCATTGGTCCTAGTAATTGGCTGCCAGGGCCATTCTTGAGCTCCATGGCTATTTATATACATTGTTACCCACTCTGGGTGGCTCTGAATGGGCCGCTGGCATTACAGGACTGGGCCGTCTGGAGCTTCTCAGCCACACAATCAAGATTTTTTAAATTTGTTATTAATTTTTTATTTCACCTTTATTTAACCAGGTAGGCTAGTTGAGAACAAGTTCTCATTTGCAACTGCGACCTGGCCAAGATAAAGCATAGCAGTGTGAACAGACAACACAGAGTTACACATGGAGTAAACAATTAACAAGTCAATAACACAGTAGAAAAAAAGGGGAGTCTATATACATTGTGTGCAAAAGGCATGAGGAGGTAGGCGAATAATTACAATTTTGCAGATTAATAACACTGGAGTGATAAATGATCAGATGGTCATGTACAGGTAGAGATATTGGTGTGCAAAAGAGCAGAAAAGTAAATAAATAAAAACAGTATGGGGATGAGGTAGATAAAAATGGGTGGGCTATTTACCGATAGACTATGTACAGCTGCAGCGATCGTTTAACTGCTCAGACAGCAGATGTTTGAAGTTGGTGAGGGAGATAAAAGTCTCCAACTTCAGCGATTTTTGCAATTCGTTCCAGTCACAGGCAGCAGAGAACTGGAACGAAAGGCGGCCAAATGAGGTGTTGGCTTTAGGGATGATCAGTGAGATACACCTGCTGGAGCGCGTGCTACGGATGGGTGTTGCCATCGTGACCAGTGAACTGAGATAAGGCGGAGCTTTACCTAGCATGGACTTGTAGATGACCTGGAGCCAGTGGGTCTGGCGACGAATATGTAGCGAGGGCCAGCCGACTAGAGCATACAAGTCGCAGTGGTGGGTGGTATAAGGTGCTTTAGTGACAAAACGGATGGCACTGTGATAAACTGCATCCAGTTTGCTGAGTAGAGTGTTGGAAGCAATTTTGTAGATGACATCGCCGAAGTCGAGGATCGGTAGGATAGTCAGTTTTACTAGGGTAAGTTTGGCGGCGTGAGTGAAGGAGGCTTTGTTGCGGAATAGAAAGCCGATTCTTGATTTGATTTTCGATTGGAGATGTTTGATATGAGTCTGGAAGGAGAGTTTACAGTCTAGCCAGACACCTAGGTACTTATAGATGTCCACATATTCAAGGTCGGAACCATCCAGGGTGGTGATGCTGGTCAGGTGTGCGGGTGCAGGCAGCGAATGGTTGAAAAGCATGCATTTGGTTTTACTAGCGTTTAAGAGCAGTTGGAGGCCACGGAAGGAGTGTTGTATGGCATTGAAGCTCGTTTGGAGGTTAGATAGCACAGTGTCCAAGGACGGGCCGGAAGTATTTAGAATGGTGTCGTCTGCGTAGAGGTGGATCAGGGAATCGCCCGCAGCAAGAGCAACATCATTGATATATACAGAGAAAAGAGTCGGCCCGAGGATTGAACCCTGTGGCACCCCCATAGAGACTGCCAGAGGACCGGACAACATGCCCTCCGATTTGACACACTGAACTCTGTCTGCAAAGTAATTGGTGAACCAGGCAAGGCAGTCATCCGAAAACCGAGGCTACTGAGTCTGCCGATAAGAATACGGTGATTGACAGAGTCGAACGCCTTGGCAAGGTCGATGAAGACGGCTGCACAGTACTGTCTTTTATCGATGGCGGTTATGATATCGTTTAGTACCTTGAGCGTGGCTGAGGTGCACCCGTGACCGGCTCGGAAACCCGATTGCACAGCGGAGAAGGTACGGTGGGATTCGAGATGGTCAGTGACCTGTTTGTTGACTTGGCTTTCGAAGACCTTAGATAGGCAGGGCAGGATGGATATAGGTCTGTAACAGTTTGGGTCCAGGGTGTCTCCCCCTTTGAAGAGGGGGATGACTGCGGCAGCTTTCAATCCTTGGGGATCTCAGACGATATGAAAGAGAGCTTGAACAGGCTGGTAATAGGGGTTGCGACAATGGCGGCGGATAGTTTCAGAAATAGAGGGTCCAGATTGTCAAGCCCAGCTGATTTGTACGGGTCCAGGTTTTGCAGCTCTTTCAGAACATCTGCTATCTGGATTTGGGTAAAGGAGAACCTGGAGAGGCTTGGGCGAGTAGCTGCGGGGGGGGCGGAGCTGTTGGCTGAGGTTGGAGTAGCCAGGCGGAAGGCATGGCCAGCTGTTGAGAAATGCTTGTTGAAGTTTTCGATAATCATGGATTTATCGGTGGTGACCGTGTTACCTAGCCTCAGTGCAGTGGGCAGCTGGGAGGAGGTGCTCTTGTTCTCCATGGACTTCACAGTGTCCCAGAACTTTTTGGAGTTGGAGCTACAGGATGCAAACTTCTGCCTGAAGAAGCTGGCCTTAGCTTTGACTGCGTGTTTTGGTTCCTGACTTCCCTGAACAGTTGCATATCGCGGGGACTATTCGATGCTATTGCAGTCCGCCACAGGATATTTTTGTGCTGGTCGAGGGCAGTCAGGTCTGGAGTGAACCAAGGGCTGTATCTGTTCTTAGTTCTGCATTTTTTGAACGGAGCATGCTTATCTAAAATGGTGAGGAAGTTACTTTTAAAGAATGACCAGGCATCCTCAACTGACGGGATGAGGTCAATGTCCTTCCAGGATACCCGGGCCAGGTCGATTAGAAAGGCCTGCTCACAGAAGTGTTTTAGGGAGCGTTTGACAGTGATGAGGGGTGGTCGTTTGACAGCGGCTCCGTAGCGGATACAGGCAATGAGGCAGTGATCGCTAAGATCCTGGTTGAAGACAGCAGAGGTGTATTTGGAGGGCCAGTTGGTCAGGATGACATCTATGAGGGTGCCCTTGTTTACAGATTTAAGGTTGTACCTGGTGGGTTCCTTGATGATTTGTGTGAGATTAAGGGCATCTAGCTTAGATTGTAGGACTGCCAAGGTGTTAAGCATATCCCAGTTTAGGTCACCTAACAGAACAAACTCTGAAGCTAGATGGGGGGCGATCAATTCACAAATGGTGTCCAGGGCACAGCTGGGAGCTGAGGGGGGTCGGTAGCAGGCGGCAACAGTGAGAGACTTATTTCTGGAGAGAGTAATTTTCAAAATTAGTAGTTCGAACTGTTTGGGTATGGACCTGGAAAGTATGACATTACTTTGCAGGCTCTCTCTGCAGTAAACTGCAACTCCTCCCCCTTTGGCAGTTCTATCTTGACGGAAAATGTTATAGTTGGGTATGGAAATCTCAGAATTTTTGGTGGCCTTCCTGAGCCAGGATTCAGACACGGCAAGGACATCAGGGTTAGCAGAGTGTGCTAAAGCAGTGAGTAAAACAAACTTAGGGAGGAGGCTTCTTATGTTGACATGCATGAAACCAAGGCTTTTTCGATCACAGAAGTCAACAAATGAGGGTGCCTGGGGACATGCAGGGCCTGGGTTTACCTCCACATCACCCGCGGAACAGAGGAGGAGTAGAATGAGGGTGCGGCTAAAGGCTATCAAAACTGGTCGCCTAGAGCATTGGGGACAGAGAATAAAAGGAGCAGATTTCTGGGCATGGTAGAATATATTCAGGGCATAATGACAGGACAGGGGTATGGTGGGGTGCGGGTACAGCGGAGGTAAGCCCAGGCACTGGGTGATGATGAGAGAGGTTGTATCTCTGGACATGCTGGTTGTAATGGGTGAGGTCACCGCATGTGTGGGAGGTGGGACAAAGGAGGTATCAGGGGTATGAAGAGTGGAACTAGGGGCTCCATTGTAAACTAAAACAATGATAACTAACCTGAACAACAGTATACAAGGCATATTGACATTTGAGAGAGACATACAGCGAGGCATACAGTAATCACAGGTGTTGAATTGGGAGAGCTAGCTAAAACAGTAGCTAAAACAGTAGGTGAGACAACAACAGCTAATCAGCTAGCACAACAACAGCAGGTAAAATGGCGATGACTAGGCAGGGAGGGGTCGGATTAACTACACACAGAACCTGAGTGCAGCTGGGGCCGACAGATAAAACATAAACAAGCAGAATGGAGTACCGTGATTAATGGACAGTCCAGCATGCATCAGCTATGTAGCCAAGTGATCAGTGTCCAGGGGGCAGCGGTGGATGGGGCAGGGAAGCTGGACTAGCGAGTATTATCCAGGTAAGGTAAAAGCCGCTAGCAGTGGCTAACAATGACTAAATAGCTTGTAGCTAGTTAGCTGGTTAGCTTCTGGAGGTTCTTGAGTGTGTTCTAAAAATTTCAAATAATAGCGATTCCGTATCACATTGGGTGAGGCAGGTTACCGGAAGGTATAAACAAATTAAAAATCGAAAAGAGATTGAAAGTAAATATGGGTCCAGTGAGTGTTTGGGATGCGGCGATTCAGACGGTTAGCAGGCCTGTGCTAACAAGCTAGCAGTTAGTAGGCCGGGGCTAAACAAGGTAACAGTTAGCGGACCGGGGCTAAACAAGCTAGCAGTTAGCAGGCCGAATTAGCAAGCAAGGAGATAGCAAGGGCTAGAAAGTTAGCCTTTGGGGGGCGTCGCGATGGGGTGAGTCTGTTTATGCCTCTTCATGCGGTGACATCGATAGACCGGTCGTGGGTCCGGATATTGTAGCCCAGGAGTATGCTTCGGTGGTAGCACAGGACCTCTGGCCGGGCTAGCTTCAAGCTAAGTGGGTGGAAACACTAGCCAGGAGTAATCTTCCGGGGTTGCGGTTAGCTAGTTGTGAAGATCCAGCTGAAAATGTTCCGTTTACGGTGGGAATACGGGGATAAAAAAATAAATATATATATATATATATAGGTCCGTTATGCTCTGGTTAGAGTCGCGTTGTTCGAACTGGCGAGAGCGTTCCGATTCAAGCCCCTGGCAAATACCATCACTATTTACGGATAGCTTGTTCAACATCTATTAATCTCGGTTAACCCAGAAAAAAAATATTGCATAATTTGGTCAGATGTTAGTCTGTCCACGAGAGGTTGAACAGCTACAGACGTGTCTGTATGGTGGTATTTCATTAAAGTTCTCCCAAAGTATGGTTTATTTATGGTACATTTATTTAGAGGACCATACGAGAATTGTCCACGCTAAAAATGGTGCCTTGTCATTACTCACACGGATACAGGCCACTTTCAAGATATATCTGTCTCTGTAACATACAGGCCACTTTCAAGATATATCTGTCTCTGTAACATACAGGCCTTAAGATATATCTGTCTCAGTAACATACAGGCCACTTTCAAGATATATCTGTCTCTGTAACATACAGGCCACTTTCAAGATATATCTGTCTCTGTAACATACAGGCCTTAAGATATATCTGTCTCTGTAACATACAGGCCTTAAGATATATCTGTCTCTGTAACATACAGGCCTTAAGATATATCTGTCTCTATAACATACAGGCCTTAAGATATATCTGTCTCTGTAACATACAGGCCTTAAGATATATCTGTCTCTGTAACATACAGGCCTTAAGATATATCTGTCTCTGTAACATACAGGCCTTAAGATATATCTGTCTCAGTAACATACAGGCCACTTTCAAGATATATCTGTCTCTGTAACATACAGGCCACTTTCAAGATATATCTGTCTCTGTAACTTAAGATATATCTGTCTCTGTAACATACAGGCCTTAAGATATATCTGTCTCTGTAACATACAGGCCTTAAGATATATCTGTCTCTGTAACATACAGGCCTTAAGATATATCTGTCTCTGTAACATACAGGCCTTAAGATATATCTGTCTCTGTAACATACAGATATATCTGTCTCTGTAACATACAGGCCTTAAGATATATCTGTCTCTGTAACATACAGGCCTTAAGATATATCTGTCTCTGTAACATACAGGCCTTAAGATATATCTGTCTCTGTAACATACAGGCCTTTAGATATATCTGTCTCTGTAACATACAGGCCTTATATATCTGTCTCTGTAACATACAGGCCTTAAGATATATCTGTCTCTGTAAGATATATCTGTCTCTGTAACATACAGGCCTTAAGATATATCTGTCTCTGTAACATACAGGCCTTAAGATATATCTGTCTCTGTAACATACAGGCCTTAAGATATATCTGTCTCTGTAACATACAGGCCTTAAGATATATCTGTCTCTGTAACATACAGGCCTTAAGATATATCTGTCTCTGTAACATACAGGCCTTAAGATATATCTGTCTCTGTAACATACAGGCCTTAAGATATATCTGTCTCTGTAAGAAGATATATCTGTCTCTGTAACTCTTAAGATATATCTGTCTCTGTAACATACAGGCCTTAAGATATATCTGTCTCTGTAACATACAGGCCTTAAGATATATCTGTCTCTGTAACATACAGGCCTTAAGATATATCTGTCTCTGTAACATACAGGCCTTAAGATATATCTGTCTCTGTAACATACAGGCCTTAAGATATATCTGTCTCCGTAACATACAGGCCTTAAGATATATCTGTCTCTGTAACATACAGGCCTTAAGATATATCTGTCTCTGTAACATACAGGCCACTTTCAAGATATATCTGTCTCTGTAACATACAGGCCTTAAGATATATCTGTCTCTGTAACATACAGGCCTTAAGATATATCTGTCTCTGTAACATACTGGCCTTAAGATATATATGTCTCTGTAACATACAGGCCTTAAGATATATCTGTTTCTGTAACATACAGGCCTTAAGATATATCTGTCTCTGTAACATACAGGCCTTAAGATATATCTGTCTCTGTAACATACAGGCCTTAAGATATATCTGTCTCTGTAACATACAGGCCTTAAGATATATCTGTCTCTGTAACATACAGGCCTTAAGATATATCTGTCTCTGTAACATACAGGCCTTAAGATATATCTGTCTCTGTAACATACAGGCCTTAAGATATATCTGTCTCTGTAACATACAGGCCTTAAGATATATCTGTCTCTGTAACATACAGGCCTTAAGATATATCTGTCTCTGTAACATACAGGCCTTAAGATATATCTGTCTCTGTAACATACAGGCCTTAAGATATATCTGTCTCTGTAACATACAGGCCTTAAGATATATCTGTCTCTGTAACATACAGGCCTTAAGATATATCTGTCTCTGTAACATACAGGCCTTAAGATATATCTGTCTCTGTAACATACAGGCCTTAAGATATATATGTCAGGCCTTAAGATATATCTGTCTCTGTAACATACAGGCCTTAAGATATATCTGTCTCTGTAACATACAGGCCTTAAGATATATCTGTCTCTGTAACATACAGGCCTTAAGATATATCTGTCTCTGTAACATACAGGCCTTAAGATATATCTGTCTCTGTAACATACAGGCCTTAAGATATATCTGTCTCTGTAACATACAGGCCTTAAGATATATCTGTCTCTGTAACATACAGGCCTTAAGATATATCTGTCTCTGTAACATACAGGCCTTAAGATATATCTGTCTCTGTAACATACAGGCCGTAAGATATATCTGTCTCTGTAACATACAGGCCTTAAGATATATCTGTCTCTGTAACATACTGGCCTTAAGATATATCTGTCTCAGTAACATACAGGCCACCTTCAAGATATATCTGTCTCTGTAACATACAGGCCTTAAGATATATCTGTCTCTGTAACATACAGGCCTTAAGATATATCTGTCTCTATAACATACAGGCCTTAAGATATATCTGTCTCTGTAACATACAGGCCTTAAGATATATCTGTCTCTGTAACATACAGGCCTTAAGATATATCTGTCTCTGTAACATACAGGCCTTAAGATATATCTGTCTCTGTAACATACAGGCCTTAAGATATATCTGTCTCTGTAACATACAGGCCTTAAGATATATCTGTCTCTGTAACATACAGGCCTTAAGATATATCTGTCTCTGTACAGGCCTTAAGATATATCTGTCTCTGTAACATACAGGCCTTAAGATATATATGTCAGGCCTTAAGATATATCTGTCTCTGTAACATACAGGCCTTAAGATATATCTGTCTCTGTAACATACAGGCCTTAAGATATATCTGTCTCTGTAACATACAGGCCTTAAGATATATCTGTCTCTGTAACATACAGGCCTTAAGATATATCTGTCTCTGTAACGGTTTTGTGAAATAGGGGTTCTATATTCTATCACAGCTGGGTGAGTGGGATAATTCTTGCCTATTTCTCCAGCAGTAGCAGGCAGCTCTGCTCTGCTCTGCTCTGAGCTGTGAGCCATGTCTAAAGTCTAGTGTCACCAGCCCTGCATGTAACCTTGGAGATGGATTCCAGCAGCACTGCAGGGCTACCATGCTAATCAATGACACACTAGAGAGCCAGTGGACGGCAAGAGAGGAGGGTCACCAACCATACATACAGCCCTGCAATTGGAATGTTATATGCGGGAGGTTTCAAACACGATTGCTTCAGTTTGGGAATTCCTGCTGGCTTCGCTTGGACCAGGGATGTAGAATATGTGAAGGGATGAAAAAAAGTTGTAGGTTTTGAAATTGCCTACTTCTTACCAGTCTTACCAATACTAATATGCATGGCACTGATTGCTGCCTGTGCACTGGGTTCAATGCAATGCAGCAGATTTTGTGTGTGTGTGTGCATCCGTGTGTGAGGGCATAAATTGTTGATGTAATTTCCTTCTTGTTAATCTACGATTTGGTTATCCCAACTGCTCCCAATTGTTGGAATGCTGCCCACTCAAGGCTGTGCATTCGTAAGCACGCGTGTGTTCTCTGCGGATTCTTTCCGTCTGACCCTCCAACAGAGCATCGCCCGCTCTCTTCCACCCTCTCTCTTCCACAAGATCTCTTCCACCCTCTTTCTTCCACTCTCTCTTTCTTACTTTCCTCTCTAACACTGCCTCCCTAACCTTAGGCCACAGCTAGCCACCCACCTCTCCACTTACCAAACCACATCCCTGTACTCTATCCATCTATCCACCTGTGGATCATGCAGTAATCTATATATATACACCACCACACCAGTCTCTGTGCTCAACCTGGCCTCAGAGCATTTCGTCATTTTTCTGTATTAAATCTGAGACACTAATTTAGTATGATATGTTTTGTTTCATTTCGTATGATATGTTAAGAATTTGCTAAATGTACAATAAGTTACAAAATTGCAAAATGTACAACGTGTTATGCATTTGCAACACAAATAATATGTTATGAATTCTAGCTAGGTAACTAGATCGCTAACTTTAGTTGGCTCGCTAACGCTAGCTAGGCTAGAGGTTAGGGTTAGGTTTAAGTTTAGGAGTTAAGGTAAAGGGTTAAGGGTCGGGTTAAGGGACAGGTTGGCTAAAAGAGTTAAGGTTATTTGAAAGATTAGTCTTCATGCTAAGCAGTTGCCAAGTAGCTAAAAAGTAGTAAGTAGTTGCTAAAACGCTACATTTCTCCGTGATGAGATTCTAACCTTTGGGTAGCTAAACGTTTGCGTAATACGCCCACCCATCCACCCCGACCAACCACCCTCGTTTTTGGGTTATGCGATCTGTCTTATGTAACCATACCAAACATGGGGTATGGGGCGGCAGGTAGCCTAGTGGTTAGAGTGTTGGGCCAGTAACCAAAAGGTTGCTGGATCAAATCCCCAAGCTGACAAGGTAAAAATCTGTTGTTCTGCCCCTGAACAAAGCAGTTAACTCACTGTTCCCTGGTAGGTCGTCATTGTAAATAAGAATTTGTTCTTAACTGACTTACCTAGTTAAATAAAGGTTAAAAATAAAAATGTAACATATCATACTAAATGGAGCGTCTAGGATTTACAGACAGAATAATAGGAAATGCTCTGAGACCAGGTTAATGTGCTCTGTCTCTAACCACCACACTCATATCTGTGTTCTGTCTCTAACCTAGATGGATGTGGAGCAGCTAGCACTGTGACACAGATTATATGGCACAGTGAAAACAACCCCTGCTGCTGCTGTGAGGGAGCAGCTACCTAGCAGAGAGCTAGTTGCAGGAGAGTGATGGGGACCATATGCATCTCTACTTTACATGCTTCAGCCTCTAATGCAGTTGGCATGTTCTCCTCCAGATCAATTGCATGATGGTTTTTCTTTTTTTCTTTGCATTTCATTTAGCCCCTGCAAAATTAAACGGTCTCAGGAAAAAGAGCTAATGAGTGAGAAGTGATATTGAAATGAGCATGTGTTGGAATGCTGTTTATTAACGGGAGGATGACAACAGCTTACAGTGATGTAGACCAACTATAACACATAAACACACACACATGCAGACATGCACACACACCCTCACACACACACACACACACACACACACACACACACACACACACACACACACACACACACACACACACACACACACACACACGCATACACCACTCTCTGATCAGTGTGTGTGTTCTGAAAGACTGCCCTATGAGTGAACACAGTATGAAAGAGTAGTAGTAGCAATAGCAGTAGAAGCAGTAGCAGTAAGAGCAGTAGTAGTAGTAGTAGCAGTAGTACTAGTAGTACTGTAGTGGTGACAGGAGTAGTAGCAGTAGTACTAGTAGTACTGTAGTGGTGGCAGGAGTAGTAGCAGTACTAGTAATAGTAAGTAGTAATTGAGCAGTAGTAGTAGTTGTATAGCCTGCAGTAAATTGCAGTCCATACTGTAGAGTAGACAGTAGTAGGGAGACAGAGAAGCAGTAGATAAGTGGCAGACCAGTAGTAATAGTATTGGTAGTAACAGTAGTAGGTAGGATAACAGTAGATAGTAACCAGTCCACAATAGTAGTAATCAGTGCTCAACAGTCGTCGAGTAGTAGTAACAGTAATAGCAGTTTGTACAGAACGGGATCGATTTGGAGTGGAGAATAGCAGTCAGTCTAGTAGTAGTGGCAGTAGTTGTAGTAGTGTAGTAGTAGTAACAGTAATAGCAGTTGTAGTAGTATAGTAGTAGTAATCAGTGATAGTGGTAGTAGCAGTAGCAATAGTAGCTGCAATAGTAGTTGTACAGTAGTAAGGTAGTAGTAGTAGCAGTAGTAGCAGTAGTAGTAGCAGTAATAGCAGTAGTAGTAGTAGTAGTAGTAGTAATAGTAGTTGTAGCAGTAATAGTAGTTGTAGTAGTAGTAGTAGCAGTGATAGTGGTAGTAGCAGTATCAATAGTAGCGGTAATAGTAGTTCTGTAGCTGTAGGAGTAGGTAGTAGTAGTAGCAATAGTAGAAGTTGCAGTGGTAGTAGTAATAGCAGTGATAGTAGAGGTAGCAGTAGCAATAGTAGCGGTAATAGTAGTTGTGGTAGTAGTAGGGTAGTAGTAGTAGCAGTAGTAGAAGTAGTGGTAGCAGTAATAGCAGTATAGCAGTAGTAGTAGTAGTAGTAGTAATAGCAGTGATAATGGTAGTAGCAATAGCAGTAGTAGCAATAGTAGCGGTAATAGTAGTTGTGGTAACTGTAGTAGAGGTAGTAGTAGTAGCAGTAGTAGAAGTTGCAGTGGTAGTAGTAATAGCAGCAGTAGTAGTAATGGTAGTGGTATTAGTTGTAGTGGTAGTAGTAGTAGGAGTAGTAGTAGCAGTAATAGTAGCTGTAGTAGTAGTAGTAGTAATGGCAGTAAAACTAGTAGTAGTAGCAGTAATATTAGTGGTAGTAGCTGTAGTAGTAGTAGTAGTAATGGCAGTAAAAGTAGTAGGAGTAGTAGTAGCAGTAATATTAGTGGTAGTAGTTGTAGTAGTAATGGCAGTAAAAGTAGTAGTAGTAGTAGTAGTAGTAATGGCAGTAAAAGTAGTAGTAGTAGTAGTAGTAGTAGTAATGGCAGTAAAAGTAGTAGTAGTAGTAGTAGCAGTAGTATTAGTGGTAGTAGTAGTAGTAGTGTAGCAGTAATTGCAGTAGTAGTAGTAGTAGTGGTAGTAATAGTAACAGTAGCAGTAGTCGTTGAGTAATAGCGGTAGTAGTAGTAGCTGTAATAGTAGTCGCAGGAACAGTATTTGTAGCAGTAGCAGTAGTACTAGCAGCAGCAGTGGTAGTAGTAGTAGCATTAGCAGTAGTACCAGAAGCAGTATAATTAGTAGTAGTAGTTGCAATAGTAGTAGCAAGGCAGCAGTAGTAGTAGTGGTAGTAACATTAATAGTAGTAGTAGTAGTAGCAGTATTAACAGTAGCAGTAGTAGTAGTAGCAGTAATAGTAGTAGTAGTAGTGGTAGTAGTAGTGTAGTAGTAGTAAAAGTAGTAGTATTAATAGTAGCAGTTAGTAGCAGTAGTAGTAGCAGTAGTAGTAGTAGTAGTAAAAGTAGTAGTAGTAACAGTAGCAGTAGTAGCAGTAGTAGTAGTAATAGTAGTAGTAGTAGTAGTAGTAGTAGTAGTAGTAGTAGTAGTAGTAGTAGCAGCAGTAGTAGTAGTAGTAGCAGTAATAGTAGTAGTAGTAGTAGTAGTGTAGTAATAGCAGTAGTAGTAGTAGTAGTGTAGTAGCAGTAAATAGTAGTAGTAGTAGTAGCAGTAGTAGTAGTAGTAGTAGTAGTAAAAGTAGTAGTATTAACAGTAGTAGAGTAGTAGCAGTAATAGTAGTAATAGCAGTAGTAGTAGTAGTAGTAGTAGTAGTAGTAGTAGTAAAAGTAGTAGTAGTAACAGTAGTAGTAGTAGTAGCAGTAATAGTAGTAATAGTAGTAGTAGTAGTAGTAGTAGTAGTAGCAGTAGTGACCAGGTAGTAGTATTAACAGTAGCAGAGTAGTAGTAGTAGTAGTAGTAGTAGTAGTAGTAGTAGTAGTAACAGTAGTAGTATTAACAGTAGCAGAAGTAGTAGTCGTAGTAGTAGTAGTAGTAGTAGTAGTAGTAGTAGTAAAGATAGTAGTATTAACAGTAACAGAAATAGTAGTAGTAGTAGTAGTAGTATCTCTGCAGTAAAAGTAGTTGTAGTAGTTGTCGCAGTTGTAGTAGTAAAGGCAGTAGCAGTAACAATAATACTAGCAGTAGCAGTAGTACTAGTAGTTGCAGTAGCAGTAGTACTAGTAGCAGGTGTAGTAGTAGGAGTAGTTGAAGCAGTAGAAGTAGTTGTATGAACGTGCCTTAGGCATAAATTGCAATGTCCATACTGTGAGAGCCCTTAGACAGCACTACAGGGAGACAGAACGGACAGCTGATCGTCCTCGCAGTGGCAGACCAAGTGTAACAACACCTGCACAGGATTGGTACATCCAAACATCACACCTGCGGGACAGGTACAGGATGGCAACAACAACTGATTGAGTTACACCAGGAACGCACAATCCCTCCATCAGTGCTCAGACTGTCGTCGAAGGAATGCGTGTTTCACTGAGGTTTGTACTCTGGAGCGGGATCGATTTGGAGGTGGAGAATCCGTCATGGTCTGGGGCGGAGTGTCACAGCATCATCGGATAGTAGTAGTAGTAGTAGTAGTAGTAGTAGTAGTAGTAACAGCAGTAATAGCAGTAGTATTAGTATTAGTAGTAACATCAGTAATAGCAGCAGTAGTAGCAGTAGTAGTAACAGCAGTAATAGCAGTAGTATTAGTACTAGTAGTAACATCAGTAATAGCAGCAGTAGTAGCAGTAGTAGTAACAGCAGTAATAGCAGTAGTAATATCAGTGGTAATAGTATTAGCAGTAGTGGTAGTAGTAGTGGTAGTAGTAGTAGTTGTAGTAGTAGTAATCGGAGTAGTAGCAGTAATATCAGTAGCAGTAGTGTAGTAGTAGCAGCAGTATCAGTAGTAGTAGTAGTAGTAGTAGTAGCAGTAATAGCAGTAGTAGTAGTAGTAGTGTAGTAGCACCAGTATCAGTAGAAGTAGTAGCAGTTGTAGCAGTAATAGCAGTAGTAGTAGTATTAGTGTAGTAATAGCAGTAGTAGTAGTAGTAGTGTAGTAATTGCAGTAGTAGTAGTATTAGTAGTAGTGTAGTAGCACCAGTATCAGCAGTTGTAGTAGCAGTTGTAGCAGTAATAGCAGTAGTAGTAGTAGTAGTGTAGTAATAGCAGTAGCAGTAGTAGTAGTGTAGTAATTGCAGTAGTAGTAGTATGAGTAGTAGTGTAGTAGCACCAGTATCAGTAGTAGTAGTAGTAGTAGTAGTGTAGTAATAGCAGTAGTAGTAGTAGTAGTGTAGTAATAGCAGTAGTAGTAGTAGTAGTGCAGTAATAGCAGTAGTAGTAGTAGTAGTGTAGTAATAGCAGTAGTAGTAGTAGTAGTGTAGTAATTGCAGTAGTAGTCGTATTAGCAGTTGTTTTCCTATGGATTGATCCTATATTCCTGTTTATGGATCCAGTCTTTTATTTGTGAGTGTTTCATATGGATCCTGGTAAATGCAGCCTGTCCTGCTGCTGTTTAATACTGTACTAGAAACTGACTGATTCAACTGGATTATTAATGAAAACAAATGAAATGAAGTCGGCGTATCTTTGAATTCATGCTGTAAGTCCTATTGGTTCTCAGTGACCAGGCCTGTGTTTGTCCCGTATAGGTCTGAATGCTTCATTATTAAGGGGGGAAGTTGAGAGAGAGAAACTCCTCTTCTAGCCTTCGATGAATAATTCAGTCGTCCTGCAAACTCACAGCCATACTGCGTTTGCATGCACACTCTTCCTGGTCGTGACCTGATCTTGCCTGTTTACACAAAATCAGATCACAATGCATCTTTTAATCATCTACTCTTATGAAATGTGGGCAAGATCAGGAAAAAGTCTGCATGTTAGAACCAGTTATAAACAGGGCTACTGACACTGCCCCCTTCTGTCAGTCGGCCCGGCCTGCACGGTGTATAAAAATGTTGATCCTAATCACTTCCTAATGACAGCGACTTATGTCCTTAGCATAGTTGATTTGTTTCCTGGGTTTTAAAAGTAGATTATTTTCATGGTACAGACTTAGTGTAAGCCCTTCAGAAACCACAAGCACTGCACTTCAGCCCTGGTTTGGGATTTTAGCCAAACCTAATCAGATTAAAGCTCTGTTTTCTCTCTCTCTCTCCTCTCTCTCTCTCTCTCTCTCTCTCTCTCTCTCTGGTCTCTCTCTCTCTCTCTCTCTCTCTCTCTCTCTCTCTCTCTCTCTCTCTCTCTCTCTCTCTGGCACGGGCTGGGTGAAGTGGGACAAAAACAAATTGCTTTTAGTCTGGCCTGACAAGTCAGTGTGGAGGAAATAAAAGGTTGTTTGGAGCAGATTAATTCTCCTTCACAGGAGAGGCTGGTGGTGTGGCTGGCTGGCTGAGGCGTGGGGCGGCATCTCCTTCACAGGAGAGGCTGGTGGTGTGGCTGGCTGAGGCGTGGGGGGGGGGCATCCTTCCCCTCAGTGTTAGGGAGAACAGGATGATTTGGGAAGTGAGACGAGATGAGACGTTTTAGAGACAGCCTGTTATAATGGACAAATGGTACAATAAATCCAAACTAAATAAACAGTGGATCAATGGTTTTATTATTTAATTCAGCTCAGTTCAATTCAGTCAAGCTTTATTTACTGCATAGGGCTATTGTTCTGAACAAAGCCGTGGGAACTCCAAACCTAGCACTGCTTCTACAGAGTCCACCGAATGAAAGCCTCTTCTGAATCTACAGCATATACTGGAACTGCATACGTTTTCCTGTGCAGGAAAGGCCTGACTCCTAACCTGTGTGTTTCTGTAGGGTATTATAAAGTGTTTAGTGAAGCCCTGACTCCTAACCTGTGTGTTTCTGTAGGGTATTATAAAGTGTTTAGTGAAGCCCTGACTCCTAACCTGTGTGTTTCTGTAGGGTATTATAAAGTGTTTAGTGAAGCCCTGACTCCTAACCTGCGTGTTTCTGTAGGGTATTATAAAGTGTTTAGTGAAGCCCTGACTCCTAACCTGTGTGTTTCTGTAGGGTATTATAAAGTGTTTAGTGAAGCCCTGACTCCTAACCTGTGTGTTTCTGTAGGGTATTATAAAGTGTTTAGTGAAGCCCTGACTCCTAACCTGTGTGTTTCTGTAGGGTATTATAAAGTGTTTAGTGAAGCCCTGACTCCTAACCTGTGTGTTTCTGTAGGGTATTATAACCTGTGTGTTTCTGTAGGGTATTATAAAGTTTTAGTGAAGCCCTGACTCCTAACCTGTGTGTTTCTGTAGGGTATTATAAAGTGTTTAGTGAAGCCCTGACTCCTAACCTGTGTGTTTCTGTGGGTATTATAAAGTGTTTAGTGAAGCCCTGACTCCTAACCTGTGTGTTTCTGTAGGGTATTATAAAGTGTTTAGTGAAGCCCTGACTCCTAACCTGTGTGTTTCTGTAGGGTATTATAAAGTGTTTAGTGAAGCCCTGACTCCTAACCTGTGTGTTTCTGTAGGGTATTATAAAGTGTTTAGTGAAGCCCTGACTCCTAACCTGTGTGTTTCTGTACTCCTAACCTGGGTATTATAAAGTGTTTAGTGAAGCCCTGACTCCTAACCTGTGTGTTTCTGTAGGGTTTATTATAACCTGTGTGTTTCTGTAGGGTGTTTTAGTGAAGCCCTGACTCCTAACCTGTGTGTTTCTGTAGGGTATTATAAAGTGTTTAGTGAAGCCCTGACTCCTAACCTGTGTGTTTCTGTAGGGTATTATAAAGTGTTTAGTGAAGCCCTGACTCCTAACCTGTGTGTTTCTGTAGGGTATTATAAAGTGTTTAGTGAAGCCCTGACTCCTAACCTGTGTGTTTCTGTACCTGACTCCTAACCTGTGTGTTTCTGTAGGGTATTATAAAGTGTTTAGTGAAGCCCTGACTCCTAACCTGTGTGTTTCTGTAGGGTATTATAAAGTGTTTAGTGAAGCCCTGACTCCTAACCTGTGTGTTTCTGTAGGGTATTATAAAGTGTTTAGTGAAGCCCTGACTCCTAACCTGTGTGTTTCTGTAGGGTATTATAAAGTGTTTAGTGAAGCCCTGACTCCTAACCTGTGTGTTTCTGTAGGGTATTATAAAGTGTTTAGTGAAGCCCTGACTCCTAACCTGTGTGTTTCTGTAGGGTATTATAAAGTGTTTAGTGAAGCCCTGACTCCTAACCTGTGTGTTTCTGTAGGGTATTATAAAGTGTTTAGTGAAGCCCTGACTCCTAACCTGTGTGTTTCTGTAGGGTATTATAAAGTGTTTAGTGAAGCCCTGACTCCTAACCTGTGTGTTTCTGTAGGGTATTATAAAGTGTTTAGTGAAGCCCTGACTCCTAACCTGTGTGTTTCTGTAGGGTATTATAAAGTGTTTAGTGAAGCCCTGACTCTCTAACCTGTGTGTTTCTGTAGGGTATTATAAAGTGTTTAGTGAAGCCCTGACTCCTAACCTGTGTGTTTCTGTAGGGTATTATAAAGTGTTTAGTGAAGCCCTGACTCCTAACCTGTGTGTTTCTGTAGGGTATTATAAAGTGTTTAGTGAAGCCCTGACTCCTAACCTGACTCTAACCTGTGTTTTCTGTAGGGTATTATAAAGTGTTTAGTGAAGCCCTGACTCCTAACCTGTGTGTTTCTGTAGGGTATTATAAAGTGTTTAGTGAAGCCCTGACTCCTAACCTGTGTGTTTCTGTAGGGTATTATAAAGTGTTTAGTGAAGCCCTGACTCCTAACCTGTGTGTTTCTGTAGGGTATTATAAAGTGTTTAGTGAAGCCCTGACTCCTAACCTGTGTGTTTCTGTAGGGTATTATAAAGTGTTTAGTGAAGCCCTGACTCTAACCTGTGTGTTTCTGTAGGGTATTATAAAGTGTTTAGTGAAGCCCTGACTCCTAACCTGTGTGTTTCTGTAGGGTATTATAAAGTGTTTAGTGAAGCCCTGACTCTAACCTGTGTGTTTCTGTAGGGTATTATAAAGTGTTTAGTGAAGCCCTGACTCCTAACCTGTGTGTTTCTGTAGGGTATTATAAAGTGTTTAGTGAAGCCCTGACTCCTAACCTGTGTGTTTCTGTAGGGTATTATAAAGTGTTTAGTGAAGCCCTGACTCCTAACCTGTGTGTTTCTGTAGGGTATTATAAAGTGTTTAGTGAAGCCCTGAAACCTGTGTGTTTCTGTAGGGTATTATAAAGACCCTGACTCCTAACCTGTGTGTTTCTGTAGGGTATTATAAAGTGTTTAGTGAAGCCCTGACTCCTAACCTGTGTGTTTCTGTAGGGTATTATAAAGTGTTTAGTGAAGCCCTGACTCCTAACCTGTGTGTTTCTGTAGGGTATTATAAAGTGTTTAGTGAAGCCCTGACTCCTAACCTGTGTGTTTCTGTAGGGTATTATAAAGTGTTTAGTGAAGCCCTGACTCCTAACCTGTGTGTTTCTGTAGGGTATTATAAAGTGTTTAGTGAAGCCCTGACTCCTAACCTGTGTGTTTCTGTAGGGTAAACCTGTGTGTTTCTGTAGGGTATTATAAAGTGTTTAGTGAAGCCCTGACTCCTAACCTGTGTGTTTCTGTAGGGTATTATAAAGTGTTTAGTGAAGCCCTGACTCCTAACCTGTGTGTTTCTGTAGGGTATTATAAAGTGTTTAGTGAAGCCCTGACTCCTAACCTGTGTGTTTCTGTAGGGTATTATAAAGTGTTTAGTGAAGCCCTGACTCCTAACCTGTGTGTTTCTGTAGGGTATTATAAAGTGTTTAGTGAAGCCCTGACTCCTAACCTGTGTGTTTCTGTAGGGTATTATAAAGTGTTTAGTGAAGCCCTGACTCCTAACCTGTGTGTTTCTGTAGGGTATTATAAAGTGTTTAGTGAAGCCCTGACTCCTAACCTGTGTGTTTCTGTAGGGTATTATAAAGTGTTTAGTGAAGCCCTGACTCTAACCTGTGTGTTTCTGTGTTTCTGTAGGGTATTATAAAGTGTTTAGTGAAGCCCTGACTCCTAACCTGTGTGTTTCTGTAGGGTATTATAAAGTGTTTAGTGAAGCCCTGACTCCTAACCTGTGTGTTTCTGTAGGGTATTATAAAGTGTTTAGTGAAGCCCTGACTCCTAACCTGTGTGTTTCTGTAGGGTATTATAAAGTGTTTAGTGAAGCCCTGACTCTAACCTGTGTGTTTCTGTAGGGTATTATAAAGTGTTTAGTGAAGCCCTGACTCCTAACCTGTGTGTTTCTGTAGGGTATTATAAAGTGTTTAGTGAAGCCCTGACTCTAACCTGTGTGTTTCTGTAGGGTAATAAAGTGTTTAGTGAAGCCCTGACTCCCTGTGTGTTTCTGTAGGGTATTATAAAGTGTTTAGTGAAGCCCTGACTCCTAACCTGTGTGTTTCTGTAGGGTATTATAAAGTGTTTAGTGAAGCCCTGACTCCTAACCTGTGTGTTTCTGTAGGGTATTATAAAGTGTTTAGTGAAGCCCTGACTCCTAACCTGTGTGTTTCTGTAGGGTATTATAAAGTGTTTAGTGAAGCCCTGACTCCTAACCTGTGTGTTTCTGTAGGGTATTATAAAGTGTTTAGTGAAGCCCTGACTCTAACCTGTGTGTTTCTGTAGGGTATTATAAAGTGTTTAGTGAAGCCCTGACTCCTAACCTGTGTGTTTCTGTAGGGTATTATAAAGTGTTTAGTGAAGCCCTGACTCCTAACCTGTGTGTTTCTGTAGGGTATTATAAAGTGTTTAGTGAAGCCCTGACTCCTAACCTGTGTGTTTCTGTAGGGTATTATAAAGTGTTTAGTGAAGCCCTGACTCCTAACCTGTGTGTTTCTGTAGGGTATTATAAAGTGTTTAGTGAAGCCCTGACTCCTAACCTGTGTGTTTCTGTAGGGTATTATAAAGTGTTTAGTGAAGCCCTGACTCTAACCTGTGTGTTTCTGTAGGGTATTATAAAGTGTTTAGTGAAGCCCTGACTCCTAACCTGTGTGTGTGAAGCCCTTCCTAACCTGTACTCCTAACCTGTGTGTTTTCTGGGTATTATAAAGTGTTTAGTGAAGCCCTGACTCCTAACCTGTGTGTTTCTGTAGGGTATTATAAAGTGTTTAGTGAAGCCCTGACTCCTAACCTGTGTGTTTCTGTAGGGTATTATAAAGTGTTTAGTGAAGCCCTGACTCCTAACCTGTGTGTTTCTGTAGGGTATTATAAAGTGTTTAGTGAAGCCCTGACTCCTAACCTGTGTGTTTCTGTAGGGTATTATAAAGTGTTTAGTGAAGCCCTGACTCCTAACCTGTGTGTTTCTGTAGGGTATTATAAAGTGTTTAGTGAAGCCCTGACTCCTAACCTGTGTGTTTCTGTAGGGTATTATAAAGTGTTTAGTGAAGCCCTGACTCCTAACCTGTGTGTTTCTGTAGGGTATTATAAAGTGTTTAGTGAAGCCCTGACTCTAACCTGTGTGTTTCTGTAATTATAAAGTGTTTAGTGAAGCCCTGACTCCTAACCTGTGTGTTTCTGTAGGGTATTATAAAGTGTTTAGTGAAGCCCTGACTCCTAACCTGTGTGTTTCTGTAGGGTATTATAAAGTGTTTAGTGAAGCCCTGACTCCTAACCTGTGTGTTTCTGTAGGGTATTATAAAGTGTTTAGTGAAGCCCTGACTCCTAACCTGTGTGTTTCTGTAGGGTATTATAAAGTGTTTAGTGAAGCCCTGACTCCTAACCTGTGTGTTTCTGTAGGGTATTATAAAGTGTTTAGTGAAGCCCTGACTCCTAACCTGTGTGTTTCTGTAGGGTATTATAAAGTGTTTAGTGAAGCCCTGACTCCTAACCTGTGTGTTTCTGTAGGGTATTATAAAGTGTTTAGTGAAGCCCTGACTCCTAACCTGTGTGTTTCTGTAGGGTATTATAAAGTGTTTAGTGAAGCCCTGACTCCTAACCTGTGTGTTTCTGTAGGGTATTATAAAGTGTTTAGTGAAGCCCTGACTCTAACCTGTGTGTTTCTGTAGGGTATTATAAAGTGTTTAGTGAAGCCCTGACTCCTAACCTGTGTGTTTCTGTAGGGTATTATAAAGTGTTTAGTGAAGCCCTGACTCCTAACCTGTGTGTTTCTGTAGGGTATTATAAAGTGTTTAGTGAAGCCCTGACTCCTAACCTGTGTGTTTCTGTAGGGTATTATAAAGTGTTTAGTGAAGCCCTGACTCCTAACCTGTGTGTTTCTGTAGGGTATTATAAAGTGTTTAGTGAAGCCCTGACTCCTAACCTGTGTGTTTTCTGTAGGGTATTATAAAGTGTTTAGTGAAGCCCTGACTCCTAACCTGTGTGTTTCTGTAGGGTATTATAAAGTGTTTAGTGAAGCCCTGACTCCTAACCTGTGTGTTTCTGTAGGGTATTATAAAGTGTTTAGTGAAGCCCTGACTCCTAACCTGTGTGTTTCTGTAGGGTATTATAAAGTGTTTAGTGAAGCCCTGACTCCTAACCTGTGTGTTTCTGTAGGGTATTATAACCTGTGTGTTTCTGTAGGGTATTATAAAGTGTTTAGTGAAGCCCTGACTCCTAACCTGTGTGTTTCTGTAGGGTATTATAAAGTGTTTAGTGAAGCCCTGACTCCTAACCTGTGTGTTTCTGTAGGGTATTATAAAGTGTTTAGTGAAGCCCTGACTCCTAACCTGTGTGTTTCTGTAGGGTATTATAAAGTGTTTAGTGAAGCCCTGACTCCTAACCTGTGTGTTTCTGTAGGGTATTATAAAGTGTTTAGTGAAGCCCTGACTCCTAACCTGTGTGTTTCTGTAGGGTATTATAAAGTGTTTAGTGAAGCCCTGACTCCTAACCTGTGTGTTTCTGTAGGGTATTATAAAGTGTTTAGTGAAGCCCTGACTCCTAACCTGTGTGTTTCTGTAGGGTATTATAAAGTGTTTAGTGAAGCCCTGACTCCTAACCTGTGTGTTTCTGTAGGGTATTATAAAGTGTTTAGTGAAGCCCTGACTCCTAACCTGTGTGTTTCTGTAGGGTATTATAAAGTGTTTAGTGAAGACCCTGACTCCCTGACTAACCTGTGTGTTTCTGTAGGGTATTATAAAGTGTTTAGTGAAGCCCTGACTCCTAACCTGTGTGTTTCTGTAGGGTATTATAAAGTGTTTAGTGAAGCCCTGACTCCTAACCTGTGTGTTTCTGTAGGGTATTATAAAGTGTTTAGTGAAGCCCTGACTCCTAACCTGTGTGTTTCTGTAGGGTATTATAAAGTGTTTAGTGAAGCCCTGACTCCTAACCTGTGTGTTTCTGTAGGGTATTATAAAGTGTTTAGTGAAGCCCTGACTCCTAACCTGTGTGTTTCTGTAGGGTATTATAAAGTGTTTAGTGAAGCCCTGACTCCTAACCTGTGTGTTTCTGTAGGTGTTTTATAAACCTGTGTTTAGTGAAGCCCTGACTCCTAACCTGTGTGTTTCTGTAGGGTATTATAAAGTGTTTAGTGAAGCCCTGACTCCTAACCTGTGTGTTTCTGTAGGGTATTATAAAGTGTTTAGTGAAGCCCTGACTCCTAACCTGTGTGTTTCTGTAGGGTATTATAAAGTGTTTAGTGAAGCCCTGACTCCTAACCTGTGTGTTTCTGTAGGGTATTATAAAGTGTTTAGTGAAGCCCTGACTCCTAACCTGTGTGTTTCTGTAGGGTATTATAAAGTGTTTAGTGAAGCCCTGACTCCTAACCTGTGTGTTTCTGTAGGGTATTATAAAGTGTTTAGTGAAGCCCTGACTCCTAACCTGTGTGTTTCTGTAGGGTATTATAAAGTGTTTAGTGAAGCCCTGACTCCTAACCTGTGTGTTTCTGTAGGGTATTATAAAGTGTTTAGTGAAGCCCTGACTCCTAACCTGTGTGTTTCTGTAGGGTATTATAAAGTGTTTAGTGAAGCCCTGACTCCTAACCTGTGTGTTTCTGTAGGGTATTATAAAGTGTTTAGTGAAGCCCTGACTCCTAACCTGACTGTGTTTTTCTGTAGGGTATTATAAAGTGTTTAGTGAAGCCCTGACTCCTAACCTGTGTGTTTCTGTAGGGTATTATAAAGTGTTTAGTGAAGCCCTGACTCCTAACCTGTGTGTTTCTGTAGGGTATTATAAAAAGTGTTTAGTGAAGCCCTGACTCCTAACCTGTGTGTTTCTGTAGGGTATTATAAAGTGTTTAGTGAAGCCCTGACTCCTAACCTGTGTGTTTCTGTAGGGTATTATAAAGTGTTTAGTGAAGCCCTGACTCCTAACCTGTGTGTTTCTGTAGGGTATTATAAAGTGTTTAGTGAAGCCCTGACTCCTAACCTGTGTGTTTCTGTAGGGTATTATAAAGTGTTTAGTGAAGCCTCTGACTGACTCTAACCTGTGTGTTTCTGTAGGGTATTATAAAGTGTTTAGTGAAGCCCTGACTCCTAACCTGTGTGTTTCTGTAGGGTATTATAAAGTGTTTAACCTGAAGTGTTTAGTGAAGCCCTGACTCCTAACCTGTGTGTTTCTGTAGGGTATTATAAAGTGTTTAGTGAAGCCCTGACTCTAACCTGTGTGTTTCTGTAGGGTATTATAAAGTGTTTAGTGAAGCCCTGACTCCTAACCTGTGTGTTTCTGTAGGGTATTATAAAGTGTTTAGTGAAGCCCTGACTCCTAACCTGTGTGTTTCTGTAGGGTATTATAAAGTGTTTAGTGAAGCCCTGACTCTAACCTGTGTGTTTCTGTAGGGTATTATAAAGTGTTTAGTGAAGCCCTGAAGCCCTGACTCCTAACCTGTGTGTTTCTGTAGGGTATTATAAAGTGTTTAGTGAAGCCCTGACTCCTAACCTGTGTGTTTCTGTAGGGTATTATAAAGTGTTTAGTGAAGCCCTGACTCCTAACCTGTGTGTTTCTGTAGGGTATTATAAAGTGTTTAGTGAAGCCCTGACTCCTAACCTGTGTGTTTCTGTAGGGTATTATAAAGTGTTTAGTGAAGCCCTGACTCTAACCTGTGTGACTGACTCCTAACCTGTGTGTTTCTGTAGGGTATTATAAAGTGTTTAGTGAAGCCCTGACTCCTAACCTGTGTGTTTCTGTAGGGTATTATAAAGTGTTTAGTGAAGCCCTGACTCCTAACCTGTGTGTTTCTGTAGGGTATTATAAAGTGTTTAGTGAAGCCCTGACTCCTAACCTGTGTGTTTCTGTAGGGTATTATAAAGTGTTTAGTGAAGCCCTGACTCCTAACCTGTGTGTTTCTGTAGGGTATTATAAAGTGTTTAGTGAAGCCCTGACTCCTAACCTGTGTGTTTCTGTAGGGTATTATAAAGTGTTTAGTGAAGCCCTGACTCCTAACCTGTGTGTTTCTGTAGGGTATTATAAAGTGTTTAGTGAAGCCCTGACTCCTAACCTGTGTGTTTCTGTAGGGTATTATAAAGTGTTTAGTGAAGCCCTGACTCCTAACCTGTGTGTTTCTGTAGGGTATTATAAAGTGTTTAGTGAAGCCCTGACTCCTAACCTGTGTGTTTCTGACTCCTAACCTGGGTATTATAAAGTGTTTAGTGAAGCCCTGACTCCTAACCTGTGTGTTTCTGTAGGGTATTATAAAGTGTTTAGTGAAGCCCTGACTCCTAACCTGTGTGTTTCTGTAGGGACTCCTAACCTGTATAATAAAGTGTTTAGTGAAGCCCTGACTCCTAACCTGTGTGTTTCTGTAGGGTATTATAAAGTGTTTAGTGAAGCCCTGACTCCTAACCTGTGTGTTTCTGTAGGGTATTATAAAGTGTTTAGTGAAGCCCTGACTCCCTAACCTGTGTGTTTCTGTAGGGTATTATAAAGTGTTTAGTGAAGCCCTGACTCCTAACCTGTGTGTTTCTGTAGGGTATTATAAAGTGTTTAGTGAAGCCCTGACTCCTAACCTGTGTGTTTCTGTAGGGTATTATAAAGTGTTTAGTGAAGCCCTGACTCTAACCTGTGTGTTTCTGTAGGGTATTATAAAGTGTTTAGTGAAGCCCTGACTCCTAACCTGTGTGTTTCTGTAGGGTATTATAAAGTGTTTAGTGAAGCCCTGACTCCTAACCTGTGTGTTTCTGTAGGGTATTATAAAGTGTTTAGTGAAGCCCTGACTCCTAACCTGTGTGTTTCTGTAGGGTATTATAAAGTGTTTAGTGAAGCCCTGACTCCTAACCTGTGTGTTTCTGTAGGGTATTATAAAGTGTTTAGTGAAGCCCTGACTCCTAACCTGTGTGTTTCTGTAGGGTATTATAAAGTGTTTAGTGAAGCCCTGACTCCTAACCTGTGTGTTTCTGTAGGGTATTATAAAGTGTTTAGTGAAGCCCTGACTCCTAACCTGTGTGTTTCTGTAGGGTATTATAAAGTGTTTAGTGAAGCCCTGACTCCTAACCTGTGTGTTTCTGTAGGGTATTATAAAGTGTTTAGTGAAGCCCTGACTCCTAACCTGTGTGTTTCTGTAGGGTATTATAAAGTGTTTAGTGAAGCCCTGACTCCTAACCTGTGTGTTTCTGTAGGGTATTATAAAGTATTATAAAGTGTTTAGTATTATAAAGAAGCCCTGACTCCTAACCTGTGTGTTTCTGTAGGGTATTATAAAGTGTTTAGTGAAGCCCTGACTCCTAACCTGTGTGTTTCTGTAGGGTATTATAAAGTGTTTAGTGAAGCCCTGACTCCTAACCTGTGTGTTTCTGTAGGGTATTATAAAGTGTTTAGTGAAGCCCTGACTCCTAACCTGTGTGTTTCTGTAGGGTATTATAAAAAGTGTTTAGTGAAGCCCTGACTCCTAACCTGTGTGTTTCTGTAGGGTATTATAAAGTGTTTAGTGAAGCCCTGACTCCTAACCTGTGTGTTTCTGTAGGGTATTATAAAGTGTTTAGTGAAGCCCTGACTCCTAACCTGTGTGTTTCTGTAGGGTATTATAAAGTGTTTAACCTGTGTGTTTCTGTAAGCCCTGACTCCTAACCTGTGTGTTTCTGTAGGGTATTATAAAGTGTTTAGTGAAGCCCTGACTCCTAACCTGTGTGTTTCTGTAGGGTATTATAAAGTGTTTAGTGAAGCCCTGACTCCTAACCTGTGTGTTTCTGTAGGGTATTATAAAGTGTTTAGTGAAGCCCTGACTCCTAACCTGTGTGTTTCTGTAGGGTATTATAAAGTGTTTAGTGAAGCCCTGACTCCTAACCTGTGTGTTTCTGTAGGGTATTATAAAGTGTTTAGTGAAGCCCTGACTCCTAACCTGTGTGTTTCTGTAGGGTATTATAAAGTGTTTAGTGAAGCCCTGACTCCTAACCTGTGTGTTTCTGTAGGGTATTATAAAGTGTTTAGTGAAGCCCTGACTGACTCTAACCTGTGTGTTTCTGTAGGGTATTATAAAGTGTTTAGTGAAGCCCTGACTCCTAACCTGTGTGTTTCTGTAGGGTATTATAAAGTGTTTAGTGAAGCCCTGACTCTAACCTGTGTGTTTCTGTAGGGTATTATAAAGTGTTTAGTGAAGCCCTGACTCCTAACCTGTGTGTTTCTGTAGGGTATTATAAAGTGTTTAGTGAAGCCCTGACTCCTAACCTGTGTGTTTCTGTAGGGTATTATAAAGTGTTTAGTGAAGCCCTGACTGACTCTAACCTGTGTGTTTCTGTAGGGTATTATAAAGTGTTTAGTGAAGCCCTGACTCTCTAACCTGTGTGTTTCTGTAGGGTATTATAAAGTGTTTAGTGAAGCCCTGACTCCTAACCTGTGTGTTTCTGTAGGGTATTATAAAGTGTTTAGTGAAGCCCTGACTCCTAACCTGTGTGTTTCTGTAGGGTATTATAAAGTGTTTAGTGAAGCCCTGACTCTAACCTGTGTGTTTCTGTAGGGTATTATAAAGTGTTTAGTGAAGCCCTGACTCCTAACCTGTGTGTTTCTGTAGG
This sequence comes from Oncorhynchus tshawytscha, assembly GCF_018296145.1. Classification (NCBI taxonomy): domain Eukaryota; kingdom Metazoa; phylum Chordata; class Actinopteri; order Salmoniformes; family Salmonidae; genus Oncorhynchus; species Oncorhynchus tshawytscha. The sequence goes on along the minus strand of NC_056457.1, from coordinate 23,657,819 downwards.
GTATTATAAAGTGTTTAGTGAAGCCCTGACTCCTAACCTGTGTGTTTCTGTAGGGTATTATAAAGTGTTTAGTGAAGCCCTGACTCCTAACCTGTGTGTTTCTGTAGGGTATTATAAAGTGTTTAGTACTTATAAAGTGTTTAGTGAAGCCCTGACTCTAACCTGTGTGTTTCTGTAGGGTATTATAAAGTGTTTAGTGAAGCCCTGACTCCTAACCTGTGTGTTTCTGTAGGGTATTATAAAGTGTTTAGTGAAGCCCTGACTCCTAACCTGTGTGTTTCTGTAGGGTATTATAAAGTGTTTAGTGAAGCCCTGACTCCTAACCTGTGTGTTTCTGTAGGGTATTATAAAGTGTTTAGTGAAGCCCTGACTCCTAACCTGTGTGTTTCTGTAGGGTATTATAAAGTGTTTAGTGAAGCCCTGACTCCTAACCTGTGTGTTTCTGTAGGGTATTATAAAGTGTTTAGTGAAGCCCTGACTCCTAACCTGTGTGTTTCTGTAGGTATTATAAAGTGTTTAGTGAAGCCCTGACTCCTAACCTGTGTGTTTCTGTAGGGTATTATAAAGTGTTTAGTGAAGCCCTGACTCCTAACCTGTGTGTTTCTGTAGGGTATTATAAAGTGTTTAGTGAAGCCCTGACTCCTAACCTGTGTGTTTCTGTAGGGTATTATAAAGTGTTTAGTGAAGCCCTGACTCCTAACCTGTGTGTTTCTGTAGGGTATTATAAAGTGTTTAGTGAAGCCCTGACTCCTAACCTGTGTGTTTCTGTAGGGTATTATAAAGTGTTTAGTGAAGCCCTGACTCCTAACCTGTGTGTTTCTGTAGGGTATTATAAAGTGTTTAGTGAAGCCCTGACTCCTAACCTGTGTGTTTCTGTAGGGTATTATAAAGTGTTTAGTGAAGCCCTGACTCCTAACCTGTGTGTTTCTGTAGGGTATTATAAAGTGTTTAGTGAAGCCCTGACTCCTAACCTGTGTGTTTCTGTAGGGTATTATAAAGTGTTTAGTGAAGCCCTGACTCCTAACCTGTGTGTTTCTGTAGGGTATTATAAAGTGTTTAGTGAAGCCCTGACTCCTAACCTGTGTGTTTCTGTAGGGTATTATAAAGTGTTTAGTGAAGCCCTGACTCCTAACCTGTGTGTTTCTGTAGGGTATTATAAAGTGTTTAGTGAAGCCCTGACTCCTAACCTGTGTGTTTCTGTAGGGTATTATAAAGTGTTTAGTGAAGCCCTGACTCCTAACCTGTGTGTTTCTGTAGGGTATTATAAAGTGTTTAGTGAAGCCCTGACTCCTAACCTGTGTGTTTCTGTAGGGTATTATAAAGTGTTTAGTGAAGCCCTGACTCCTAACCTGTGTGTTTCTGTAGGGTATTATAAAGTGTTTAGTGAAGCCCTGACTCCTAACCTGTGAAGTGTGCTCACTGCTCTGACCTGGATCCGTCAGCATGAATGAAGTGAACAGTAGCAGATCAGGCTGAGTGACGGCTCCACAGCCCTTTGTGTCTCAGTGTTACCAAACCACTCCTGAGAGGCCAGCCCAGGCGACACACTCTGTGGAAATCAATCACGTTTACTCCCCCAGGGCCCTGCACGGCTTTGGAGCAAAAAGAGAAAGTACAATAGTGATGGAGAAAATAATCAAATCCGTTTTTGCATTGAGAACCAGAATGGACTACTGGTGGAGGGAGAGAGAGCCTCGGTTCAGGGCTTGGTGTCACTGAGTGCGACGGGTGTGTGCTCATGCAGCAAATTTAATCAGCACTGGTCCTATTGATTTTTAACCCTGGAAATATAAGACTAGCAGAAATGGCAGGGAGCACTGATATCCATGGATGTTCTCTCGACTTCTACATCATTTCACTCGTTGTTGGGAGCGTGAACAAACCAATGCTCTTAAAACCGTGAGACGATGCTCAGGTAACACACACAGGGTTTATAGGCACCAGATTGAAAAGATGCTGTGAATCCAATAGAGAGAGAATTCAATTGTATATTTTATTGATATCGCCACTGTTATACTGTAGGAAGATTTACTGGGTTAAAGTGCTTCCTTCACTTGCCTTATGAAAGTTTCTGTTTGTTTGCGAGACCATTTCGTTTCACTGGATAAATGATGTTTGTGAGATATGAAAACACTATCAGTGGAGAGAAAGTACACACACACAAACACACACATGTGCACAAACACACACACACATGAACACACACACACATGCGCACACACACGCACACACGCACACACACACACACACACACACACACACACACACACACACACACACACTCACATGCACACATAGACCTGTCAGAAGGAGTCTCTAATGGGAGGCTAAATGGCAGGCCGGGTGGTTGGCTCCTCTGCTGTGGACTCTCTGAATATCACATTGCAGTCAGTCAGGCATTCACCCAGCTGACAGACCGGTCCAGTGCTCAAACCTTCAAGGCCTACTATCTGTCCCTCATGACAGTCCCTTCTCACTGTAATGGCTCATATTGCCATTAAGAACAGGGAGAGAGGGCAGGGGACGTGTGTGTGTGTCTGTGTGTGTGTGTCTGTGTCTCTTACTTTTAGCCATCAGTGTTCAGAACTCAGGGAAATGGCGTCCATTCATAAACGCACCAAATAGGACGAGGAGGCCTGGTTCTTTAGACACAAAGCCTCTCAAAGCCCTGAATCCCATCTCTCAGAGGGAGAAGGGGACATAAAGGCTGATGCACTGATAAGTTAAAGCTTCATTCAGTTGGCTTGCAGCAATACTATAACCCTGAAAAGAAGAGGGAAGCATTCAGTTGGGACAGGTCTATTCAGAGGACAAAAAAGCATTGCTATTTTGCTTGCTCACTCAAACTGAAAACTATTCTGAATTGATTAAATAAATAAAACATCTACAAAGGCTCTTTGACCTTATGCCATAAAGGGTAATGTCAGGCAGGGTTAAGGTTCTGCACGTGTCTATATGGTCAATGTCCGGCCCCAATGTTCCAATCCAATCACAGCTTTGTCCATCTGCTGAAGGTCAGGCTCTAGTTACCATCACAAACATATAAACCACGCCACGCGGCAGGAGGTGATGAAGGATTGTCCCAAAGTGATTTGATAATGCCCTATCAGACCTCCATGTGCTACCTATGTCTATATGACAAAGCAACCCTTCTCCCTTTCTAACTGCACACATGATCCTGAGTGTGAGAGAAGAGAGGGATGACAAGGAGGGGTGAAGCGTTTGAGGACTCCCAGGTCAGAGAGGAGGGCGTCCAGCTGGTCAATATATCTCAAGTTTGACTGGTTTTAGGCCTGTTCTATTGTATTGGATGCGGGGCTATTGTTCTGGGGCTGCATTAAAATGCATGACTTTCTGTCACCACCATTTACTTGCTAGTTGACCTTATTAGTTAAGGTAAATACATAAAACATGAACTTTACGACCGTAAGATAAATGGGCGCATTTGAACAAGAACAGTCAACCATTGAGTCAGGTTGAAATGCAGCAGGCCTATCCAAATCATAGTAGATCAAATGCATTACGTAGTATAATGTAACACAGTACCAAGCCAATACTCAGCGTCTGCTGGAACAACATATACTCAGTCGATAAAAATGCAAAGGAAAATCCCACTGGATGCGGAAGAGAGATAGAGAGAAATAGAAAAGAGCATCAAGGAGAGACAGAGAGAACGAGAAGGAAAGAGAGAGAGAGGAAGAGAGAGAGAGGGAGCGATGATAGTCAGTAATTGAAGACCAACCCTGTCACTGCTGACCTGCAGGGTCCAGGGATGAAATCTATTCCATTTTCTCTCCTTTATCTTAGGACTGGCAGATAGACGAGTCCCTGGTCTGACAGGCCTAACCGATGGCTGTCACCCTGTCCAACCTCTCTCAGAGCAGATCAGACCCTTCACCCAGATATGCGCACACACGCACACACACACACACACACACACACACACACACACACACACACACACACACACAAACTCAGCCTTCACCTGCTCACTTAAGCAGCAATACAGTTGACCTGTGATATAATTTCAAAACAAATCATGTACACATCTACGTCAACACAGTGAGCGGAACATACAATATTATATTTGCACCCTGCATAATGAAGGTGTGAGTGTGCAGCTGCATTTTAAAGCTGCTTCAGAATGTTTATTCTATTAAGGTACAAAATCTGCTATAATAACAATGATTTATGGTGCATTTTTCCTCTTACTGTGCAATACCAGAGAAATAGTTGGAGTAGCTTTCCCCTTTGACACATGAAAATAGTTATACTCTCACTGAAATAATAGCAGTCTAGGATTTATTTTAAGACCCTCTAGTGCCATTAAGAACCTTATTTAGTAGAGACTATAAGAACCTTATTTAGTAGAGACTATAAGAACCTTATTTAGTAGAGACTATAAGAACCTTATTTAGTAGAGACTATAAGAACCTTATTTAGTAGAGACTATAAGAACCTTATTTAGGAGAGACTATAAGAACCTTATTTAGGAGAGACTATAAGAACCTTATTTAGGAGAGACTATAAGAACCTTATTTAGGAGAGACTATAAGAACCTTATTTAGGAGAGACTATAAGAACCTTATTTAGGAGAGACTATAAGAATCTTATTTAGGAGAGACTATAAGAATCTGATTTAGGAAAGACAATAAGAAACTTATTTAGGAGAGACTATAAGAACCTTATTTAGGAGAGACTATAAGAACCTTATTTAGTAGAGACTGTAAGAACCTTATTTAGGAGAGACTATAAGAACCTTATTTAGGAGAGACTATAAGAACCTTATTTAGTAGAGACTATAAGAACCTTATTTAGGAGAGACTATAAGAACCTTATTTAGGAGAGACTATAAGAATCTTATTTAGGAGAGACTATAAGAATCTTATTTAGGAAAGACAATAAGAAACTTATTTAGGAGAGACTATAAGAACCTTATTTAGTAGAGACTATAAGAATCTTATTTAAGAGAGACTATAAGAATCTTATTTAAGAGAGATTATAAGAACCTTATTTAGGAGAGACAATAAGAACCTTATTTAGGAGAGACTATAAGAACCTTATTTAGTAGAGACTACAATAACCTTATTTAGTAGAGACTATAAGAACCTTATTTAGGAGAGACTATAAGAACCTTATTTAGGAGAGACTATAAGAACCTTATTTAGGAGAGACTATAAGAATCTTATTTAGGAGAGACTATAAGAATCTTATTTAGTAGAGACTGTAAGAACCTTATTTAGGAAAGAGTATAATAACCTTATTTAGTAGAGACTATAAGAACCTTATTTAGTAGAGACTATAAGAACCTTATTTAGGAGAGACTATAAGAACCTTATTTAGGAAAGACTATCAGAACCTTATTTAGGAGAGACTATAAGAACCTTATTTAGGAGAGACTATAAGAATCTTATTTAGGAGAGACAATAAGAACCTTATTTAGGAGAGACTATAAGAACCTTATTTAGGAGAGACTATAAGAATCTTATTTAGTAGAGATTATAAGAACCTTATTTAGTAGAGACTATAAGAACCTTATTTAGGAGAGACTATAAGAATCTTATTTAGTAGAGACTGTAAGAACCTTATTTAGGAGAGACTATAAGAATCTTATTTAGGAGAGACTATAAGAACCTTATTTAGTAGAGACTATAAGAACCTTATTTAGGAGAGACTATAAGAATCTTATTTAGGAGAGACTATAAGAATCTGATTTAGGAAAGACAATAAGAAACTTATTTAGGAGAGACTATAAGAACCTTATTTAGGAGAGACTATAAGAACCTTATTTAGTAGAGACTATAAGAACCTTATTTAGGAGAGACTATAAGAACCTTATTTAGGAAAGACTATAAGAACCTTATTTAGGAGAGACTATAAGAATCTTATTTAGGAGAGACAATAAGAACCTTATTTAGGAGAGACTATAAGAACCTTATTTAGGAGAGACTATAAGAACCTTATTTAGGAGAGACTATAAGAATCTTGTTTAGTAGAGATTATAAGAACCTTATTTAGTAGAGACTATAAGAACCTTATTTAGGAGAGACTATAAGAATCTTATTTAGGAGAGACTATAAGAACCTTATTTAGGAGAGACTATAAGAACCTTATTTAGGAGAGACTATAAGAATCTTATTTAGGAGAGACTATAAGAATCTGATTTAGGAAAGACAATAAGAAACTTATTTAGGAGAGACTATAAGAACCTTATTTAGGAGAGACTATAAGAATCTTATTTAGTAGAGACTGTAAGAACCTTATTTAGGAGAGACTATAAGAACCTTATTTAGTAGAGACTACAATAACCTTATTTAGTAGAGACTATAAGAACCTTATTTAGTAGAGACTATAATAACCTTATTTAGTAGAGACTATAAGAACCTTATTTAGGAGAGACTATAAGAACCTTATTTAGGAGAGACTATAAGAATCTTATTTAGGAGAGACAATAAGAACCTTATTTAGGAGAGACTATAAGAACCTTATTTAGGAGAGACTATAAGAATCTTATTTAGGAGAGACTATAAGAACCTTATTTAGTAGAGACTATAAGAACCTTATTTAGTAGAGATTATAAGAACCTTATTTAGTAGAGACTATAAGAACCTTATTTAGGAGAGACTATAAGAATCTTATTTAGTAGAGACTGTAAGAACCTTATTTAGGAGAGACTATAAGAATCTTATTTAGGAGAGACTATAAGAATCTTATTTAGTAGAGACTATAAGAACCTTATTTAGGAGAGACTATAAGAACCTTATTTAGGAGAGACTATAAGAATCTTATTTAGTAGAGACTATAAGAACCTTATTTAGTAGAGACTACAATAACCTTATTTAGTAGAGACTATAAGAATCTTTTTTAAGAGAGACTATAAGAATCTTATTTAGGAGAGACTATAAGAACCTTATTTAGTAGAGACTATAAGAACCTTATTTAGGAGAGACTATAAGAACCTTATTTAGTAGAGACTACAATAACCTTATTTAGTAGAGACTATAAGAACCTTATTTAGTAGAGACTATAATAACCTTATTTAGTAGAGACTATAAGAACCTTATTTAGGAGAGACTATAAGAATCTTATTTAGGAGAAGACTATAAGAATCTTATTTAGTAGAGACTGTAAGAACCTTATTTAGGAAAGAGTATAATAACCTTATTTAGTAGAGACTATAAGAACCTTATTTAGTAGAGACTATAAGAACCTTATTTAGGAGAGACTATAAGAACCTTATTTAGGAAAGACCATAAGAACCTTATTTAGGAGAGACTATAAGAACCTTATTTAGGAGAGACTATAAGAATCTTATTTAGGAGAGACAATAAGAACCTTATTTAGGAGAGACTATAAGAACCTTATTTAGGAGAGACTATTTAAGAATCTTAAGTAGAGATTATAAGAACCTTATTTTGTAGAGACTATAAGAACCTTATTTAGGAGAGACTATAAGAATCTTATTTAGTAGAGACTGTAAGAACCTTATTTAGGAGAGACTATAAGAATCTTATTTAGGAGAGACTATAATAACCTTATTTAGTAGAGACTATAAGAACCTTATTTAGGAGAGACTATAAGAATCTTATTTAGGAGAGACTATAAGAATCTTATTTAGTAGAGACTGTAAGAACCTTATTTAGGAAAGAGTATAATAACCTTATTTAGTAGAGACTATAAGAACCTTATTTAGTAGAGACTATAAGAACCTTATTTAGGAGAGACTATAAGAACCTTATTTAGGAAAGACTATAAGAACCTTATTTAGGAGAGACTATAAGAATCTTATTTAGGAGAGACAATAAGAACCTTATTTAGGAGAGACTATAAGAACCTTATTTAGGAGAGACTATAAGAACCTTATTTAGGAGAGACTATAAGAACCTTATTTAGGAGAGACTATAAGAACCTTATTTAGTAGAGATTATAAGAACCTTATTTAGTAGAGACTATAAGAACCTTATTTAGGAGAGACTATAAGAATCTTATTTAGTAGAGACTGTAAGAACCTTATTTAGGAGAGACTATAAGAATCTTATTTAGGAGAGACTATAAGAACCTTATTTAGGAGAGACTATAAGAACCTTATTTAGGAGAGACTATAAGAATCTGATTTAGGAAAGACAATAAGAAACTTATTTAGGAGAGACTATAAGAACCTTATTTAGGAGAGACTATAAGAATCTTATTTAGTAGAGACTGTAAAAACCATATTTAGGAGAGACTATAAGAATCTTATTTAGGAGAGACTATAAGAACCTTATTTAGTAGAGACTATAAGAACCTTATTTAGGAGAGACTATAAGAATCTTATTTAGGAGAGACTATAAGAATCTGATTTAGGAGAGACTATAAGAACCTTATTTAGTAGAGACTATAAGAACCTTATTTAGGAGAGACTATAAGAACCTTATTTAGGAGAGACTATAAGAATATGATTTAGTAGAGACTAAGAATCTTATTTAGTAGAGACTATAAGAACCTTATTTAGTAGAGACTATAAGTATCTTATTTAGTAGAGACTATAAGAACCTTATTTAGTAGAGACTATAAGAACCTTATTTAGGAGAGACTATAAGAATCTTATTTAGGAGAGACTATAAGAATCTGATTTAGGAGAGACTATAAGAATCTGATTTAGGAAAGACAATAAGAAACTTATTTAGGAGAGACTATAAGAACCTTATTTAGTAGAGACTATAAGAACCTTATTTAGGAGAGACAATAAGAACCTTATTCAATAAGAACCTTATTTAAGAGACTATAGCACTTGAGGGTCTTTAAAATAAATGCTACACTGCTGTTATTTTATGAAGTACCAGAACACAGAAGCATAGCACCATGCTTCTACACCTGCATTACTTGCTGTTTGGGGTTTTAGGCTGGGTTTCTGTACAGCACTTTGAGACATCAACTGAAGGAAGGGCTTTATAAATACATTTGATTGGTTGATTGATAGAACAGTCCTGGTCTGATGTAGTGGGGAAAAAAGTGAATACATTTAAACCCCCAGCCATGCTGTCTCTGCTCTTTGTGTCTTCCCTATTTGTTCTAACGTGGAAGACTATAATCCAGAAAAGCAGATTATACATGTATTAAATTCCTTAAAATTACACTGGAACATTTGCACTGAAAATGCAATGGAAGCAGATTATTTTAAAAAAATACTGTACGGGGGGGCGTGACACGTCACCACCTGGTCATTGTGAATGAAATTCATTTAAATGTTTTTCTGTGAAATAATGTCCAGGCTCAGTCTAAAATTACTCAAATAAAATATACATTTATTTTTCACATGCTTCATAAACAACAGATTTATGAAGGTCACTAACTAGTGAAACTAACAGTGAAACACTCACTTATGGGTCCTTCCCAACAATGCAGAGAGAAAAATAGAAAAATAATATTTAAAAACTAATAACATGAAGAATAAATGCGCAATGTGTAAAGATAATTTGGCCGGCAGAAAGTATTTACACCCCTAGACTTTTCCCACACTTTGTTGTGTTAATAAGTGGGATGAGACCTGTTCCGGTTCCACGTACCAGGCCTCCAGTATGTCTCCCCAGCCTGGTAAGCCTTGTGGCAGCTCCACGCACCAGGCTTCCAGTACGTCTCCTCAGTCCGGTGAGACCTGTTCCGGCTCCACGTACGAAGCCTCCAGTGATGATCAATGGCACGAAGCCTCCAGTGATGATCCATGGCACGAAGCCTCCAGTGATGATCCATGGCACGAAGCCTCCAGTGATGATCCATGGCACGAAGCCTCCAGTGATGATCAATGGCACGAAGCCTCCAGTGATGATCAATGGCACGAAGCCTCCAGTGATGATCCATGGCACGAAGCCTCCAGTGATGATCCATGGCACGAAGCCTCCAGTGATGATCCATGGCACGAAGCCTCCAGTGATGATCCATGGCACGAAGCCTCCAGTGATGATCCATGGCACGGCGCCTCCAGCGACGGTCCCCAGTCCGGAGCCTGCAGCGACAGTCCCCAGTCCGGAGCCTCCAGCGACGGCCCCCAGTCCGGAGCCTCCAGCGACGGTCTCCAGTCCGGAGCCTCCAGCGACGGTCCCCAGTCCGGAGCCTGCAGCGACGGTCCCCAGTCCGGAGCCTCCAGCGACGGCCCCCAGTCCGGAGCCTCCAGCGACGGTCTCCAGTCCGGAGCCTCCAGCGACGGTCCCCAGTCCGGAGCCTGCAGCGACGGTCCCCAGTCTCGAGCCTCCAGCAGTATTAATTGAGTGCCTTATTGGATGCATGGATGCATGTTTTGGAATATTTTTATTCTGTACAGGCTTCCTTATGTTCACTCTATCAATTAGTGTCACACCCTGATCTGTTTCACCTGTCTTTGTGATTGTTTATTCGACGTGGTCTGCATCTGGGTCTTACTTTCACACCTGATAATTAGATTAGTATTGTGGAGTAACTGCAAAATTGTTGATTCATCCTCTGTTTTCTCATAACAGCCATTAAACTCTGTAACTGTTTTAAAGTCACTGTTGGCCTCATAGTGAAATTCCTGAGCGGTTTCCCTCCTCTCTGGCAACTGAGTTAGGAAGGACACCTGTATCTTTGTAGTGATTGGGTGTGTTGATACACCATCCAAAGTGTAATTAATAGAGTTAGGGTTAACCCACCATGCTCAAAGGGATATTCAATGTCTGTTTTTTTTGTTAACCATCTACTAATAGGTGCCCTTCTTTGTGAGCCATTGCAAAACCTCCCTAATCTTGGTGGTTGAATCTGTGTTTGAAATTCACTGCTTGACTGACGGACCTTACAGTGTGGGGTACAGGGAGGAGGCAGATTCAAAAATCATGTCCAACACTATTATTGCACACAGAGTGAATTCATGCAACTTATTCTTTAGAGTTTTACTCCTGAACTTATGTTGGCTTGCCATAGCAAAGGGGGGTGAGTACTTCAGGACTCAAGACATTTCAGCTTTTCATTTTTAAATAATTTGTGAAAATTTTCAAAAACAGAATTCCACTTTGACATTATAGGTTATTGTGTGTAGGCCAGTGACAAAAAAACACACATTTGAATACATTTTTAATCCAGGCCGTGACACATTGGTAACACAAAATGTGGAGAAAGTCAAGGGGTGTAAATACTTTCTGAAGGCACACGTGGTATCAGTACCAAATCGATGTGCAGGGGGAGGAGGTCATTGAGGTAGATATGTCCTCGCCTTTTTTATCCCGGAATCAGCCAGCCTTAGCTTGCACAATAACCTGCCAGTCTGCACAGCGCAATATCAACCCAGAGCATATCGGACTGCTTCTCTCGACCAGATCACTGGATTCCTGCCGCTCTGGATCATTACACTGGATCATTACTGCTAGCTAGCTAGTCAGCTGCAAACGAGTGGCTACTGTTAGCTAACGCCTCTGTCCCAAAGCAAACACCAGCTAGCCTTGAGCGAGGCCCATATACCAACTAATTCTAGGGCTACAATTACCTCCTCTTGGCCTGAACCCTTTATTGTAGACACGGAGCCCCACCAATCCATCACGACTGGACTGCCGACGTGATCGCCTGATGTGGTCTCAACAGGCTATTCTGTTACGATATCGCCGCTGAACCATCTACTAGCCCCGGCCCATGAGCTTTTCCTGAATGCTGTGTCCCCTGCTCGCCCAGAGTAGTAGTGAGTACAGCACCCTGTCTCACCTATTGCTACTCTTTTGACGGTATGATCACTCGGCTACACAGCTGATGCTCCCTGGACTGTTTCAATAACATGGTACCTCATTTTGTTTACCTGTTGGCCCCAGTCTCGAACTCAGGACCTGTATGTATCTAACTCACCCTGTATGTATCTAACTCACCCTGTATATATCTAACTCACCCTGTATGTATCTAACTCACCCTGTATGTATCTAACTCACCCTGTATGTATCTAACTCACCCTGTATGTGTCTAACTCACCCTGTATGTATCTAACTCACCCTGTATGTGTCTAACTCACCCTGTATGTGTCTAACTCACCCTGTATGTATCTAACTCACCCTGTATGTGTCTAACTCACCCTGTATGTGTCTAACTCACCCTGTATGTGTCTAACTCACCCTGTATGTGTCTAACTCATCTGCTCTGACCTTTCTTCGCCATGTTGTCTCAGCTCTCCTGATCAACACCTGTGATTGCTTTATGCCTCTCTCTGATGTCAATATGCCTTGTCTACTGCTGTCTTGGCTAGTTTGTATTGCTTTATTTCACTGTAGAGCCCTCAGTCCCGCTCAAATTGCCTTAGCTCTTTCGTCCCACCCCACACACATGCGGAACCTCATCTACGTTAATTGATGCCTCTAGAGACGCACTAGACGATCAGTTCTTATAGCCTTTAGCCATACCCTTATCCTACACATCCTCTGTTCCTCTACTGATGTCGAGTTAAATCCAGGCCCTGTAGCCCCCTGTTCCACTCCTATTCCCCAGGCACTATCATTTGTTGACCTCTGTAAACATAAAAGCCCTGGTTTCATGCATGTTAACATCAGAAGCCTCCTCCCTAAGTTTGTTTTTTTCACTGCTTTAGCACATTCTACCAGCCCTGATGTCCTAGCTGTGTCTGAATCCTGGCTTAGGAAGGCCACCAAAAATCGAGATATTTCCATCCCCAACTACAACATTTTCCACCAAGATAGAACTGCCAAAGGGGGTGGAGTTGCAATCTACTGCAGAGAGAACCTGCAGAGTTCTGACTTACTATCCAGGTCTGTGCCCAAACAGTTCGAGCTTCTACTATTAAAAATCCACATTTCCAGAAATAAGTCTCACACTGTTGCCACTTGTTACAGACCCCCCTCAGCCCCCAGCTGCGCCCTGGACACCATATGTGAATTAATTGCCCCCCATCTATCTTCATCTATCTTCAGAGTTTGTACTGTTAGCTGGCCTAAACTGGGATATGCTTAACACCCCGGCCATCCGACAATCTAAGCTAGATGCCCTCAATCTCAAATTATCATGGAACCTACCAGCTACAACCGCAAATCCGTAAACTCGTGCACCCTCATAGATATCATCCTGATTCTCTGATCCACCTCTACACAGACAACACCATTCTGTATACTTCTGGCCCTTCTTTGGACACTGTGTTAACTAACCTCAAGATGAGCTTCAATGCCATACAACTCTCCTTCTTTGGCGTCCAACTGCTCTTAAATACAAGTGAACTAAATGCATGCTCTTCAACCGATCGCTGCCCGCACCCGCCCACCCGTCTAGCATCGCACTCTGGACGGTTCTGACTTAGAATATGTGGACAACTACAAATACCTAGGTGTCTGGTTAGACTGTAAACTCTCCTTCCAGACTCATATTAAGCATCTCCAATCCAAAATTAAATCTAGAATTGTCTTCCTATTTCGCAACAAAACATCTTTCACACATGATGCCAAACATATCCTCGTAAAACTGACTATCCTACCGATCCTTGACTTCGGCGATGTAATTTACAAAATAGCCTCCAACATTCTACTCAACAAATTGGATGTAGCCTATCACAGTGCCGTCCGTTTTGTCACCAAAGCCCCATATACTACCCACCACTGCAACCTGTATGCTCTTGTTGGCTGACCCTCGCTTCATATCCATCGCCAAACCCACTGGCTCCAGGTCATCTACAAGTCTTTGCTAGGTAAAGCCCTGACTTATCTCAGCTCACTGGTCACCATAGCAGCACCCAACCATAGCATGCGCTCCAGCAGGTATATTTCACTGGTCACCCCAAAAGCCAATTTCTCCTTTGGCCTTCTTTCCTCCAGTTCTCTGCTGCCAATGACTGGAACAAATTGCAAAAATCGCTGAAGCTGTAGACTCATATCTCCCTCACCAACTTCAAGCATCAGCTATCAGAACAGCTTACAGATAATTGCACCTTTACATAGCCCATCTGTAAATAGCCCATCCAACTACCTCATCCTCATATTGTTATTTATTTTATTTATATATATATTTTTCTCCTTTGCACCCCAGTATCTCTACTTGCACATTAATCATCTGCACATCTATCACTCCAGTGTTTATTTGCTAAATTGTAATTAATTCTCCACTACGGCCTATTTATTGCCTTACCTCCTTAATCTTACTTCATTTTCACATACTGTATATAGACTTTCCATTGTGTTATTGACTGTACGTTTGTTTATTCCATGTGTAACTCTGTGTTGTTGTTTTGCTTTATCTTGGCCAGGTCAGAACTTGTTCTCACCTGGCTTACCTGGTTAAATAAAGGTGAACAAAAATGTACATATAGGTAGGGGTAAAGTGCCTAGGCAACAGGATATATAATAAAAAGTAACAGCAGCGTATGTGAGTCGAAATAGTTTGTTCAAAATGGGTCTTTGCGAGTAGCTATTTGGCAGTCTTATTGCTTGGGGATAGAAACGCTTCAGGGTCCTTTTGATTCAAGACTTTGCATTGGTTCCGCTTGCCGTGACTTGGGTGGCTGGAGTCATTGACAAATTTTAGAGCCTTCCTCTGACACTGCTTGGTATAGAGGTCCTGGATGGCAAGGAGCTTGGTCCCAGGGATGTACCCACTACCCTCTGTAGCGCATTGAGGACGGATGCCAAGCAGTTTCCATACCAAGCGGTGATGCAGCCAGTCAAGATGCTCTCAATGGTGCAGCTGTAGAATTGTTTGAGGAGCTGAGGGCCCATGACAAATCTTTTAAGCTTCCTGAGGGAGAAGAGGCGTTGTCATGCCTTCATCACGACTGTGTTTGTGTGTGTGGACAATGTTAATTCCTTAGTGATGTGGACACCAGGGAACTTGAAGCTCTTGACCCGCTCCACTACAGTCTCATCTATGTCGACAGGAGAGGACTAAGCACGCACCCTGCGGGGGCCGCGTGTTGAGGGTCAGCATGTCGGATTTGTTGCTGCCTACCCTCACCACCTTTGGGCAGCCCGTCAGGAAGTCCAGGATCCAGTTGGAGAGGGAGGTGTTCAGTCCCAGGGTCCTTTGCTTAGTGATGAGCTTGGAGGGCATTATAGTGTAGAACGCTGTGCTGTAGTCGCAGAAAAGCATTCTCGCGTAGATGTGGCGTGCAATAGAGATTGCGTCATCTGTGGATCTGTTGGGGCGGTATGTGAATTGGAGTGGGTCCAGGATGTCCTGGATGATGGTGTTGATGTGAGCCATGACCAGCCTTTCAAAGCATTTCATGGCTACAGATGTGAGTGCTACGGGGTGATAGTCATTTAGACAGGTTACCTTGCTGTTCTTGGGCACATGGACTGTGGTGGTCTGCTTGAAACATGTAATTGGTAAACGTCCAAGGATAATTAAGCAATAAGGCCCGAGAAGGTGTGGTATAAGGGCTGTTCTTAATCACAATGCAACGCAGAGTGCCTGGACACAGCCCTTAGCCATGGTATATCGGCATGTGCCACAAACCTCCCATGTGCCTCATTGCTATTATAAACTGGTTACCAATGTAATTAGAGAAGTAAAAATACACGTTTTTTTCATACCTGTGGTGTATGGTCTGATATACTTCTGATGTAAGCCAATCAGCATTCAGGGCTCGAACCACCCAGCTTATAAAAACAGTTATGGTACCAACATCTGTATATTGTGTGCATGTGTTGGTGTGTGTTTTTACAGTTTTTTCCAACTGCTTACACACAAAATCTTTTCATGTCACACGATTTTTGAAACCTCTCACTCAAAGTGCAAAACTACACACCAAATATCCAAAACCATAAGCTATTTCTCAGCGTTTGACTCAGTTGTCAATTGCATAAAACACTTTTTTCAAAACACTACACACAATTATCTACCTAAAACACAAAATTCGAACAGGAAGTGACTTGCTTTCCTTTTCCAAACACAACCAATCAAAATGCTACACTTATTCACCAGGTCACACACACACTCCTCACATGTGCAAACACTAATAGCTTAACTGATCACTAACCAATCACTGCTTTACTGTAGTATAGGCCTATAAATAGGTCAAAGGTCAGATTACCTGTTTTGAACAATGGATGCCAACAATGGACAGAGAGCAAGAGGAGTAGGAGAGAGAGGAAGAGGACGAGGGCAAAGAAGAGAAGGAAGGAGAGCCATCTCTGATGAGATTAGGGCAAAACTTGTTGATCATGTGATCAACCACGGTTTGACCATGAGAGACTGAGAGTCCAGCCCAACTTGAGTCGATTTACAGTGGCGTCCATAATTCGAACCTTCAGAAATGAGACTGAAATGAAACTATCTAATGACTATTTTAGCATTACAGCAATGTACTGTAAAATACGTACGACTGCATAGTATTGCATAAACATTTGTAACTCTCAGCCATCCATTTACTGCACTGCATTGAATGAATGAGGTTGGTTATCATGCTGTACTACATTTTTTTGTACATTGTTTACAGTTCCCATGCTGAACACATACTGTGTTTGAATTCTGTACAGAGTGGAAAGGCAAAGACATCATGGAGGACGAGGACGCTTGTTTACAGATGTACAAGAGACTGCAATTATAAATATGGTCTATGTGGGGACATAGAGGTTGCCTCTGTCCAAGGTTGGATACGCCATGCTAGGAGATACTTCCCTCCATGTGGGGACATAGAGGTTGTCTCTGTCCAAGGTTGGATACGCCATGCTAGGAGATACTTCCCTCAATGTTTGGCAAGAGAAAACGTATCTTGTGATGTGGACGAAGTATTGTGGCCAGACCCAGGCCGGAGAAGAGATGAAGCGTAGCTTAGCACTGGTGATTCTCCCCCCCACCCCTACCAGTTCCTGGACTGACCCCCCGGGACCCCACACACACAAATTGTGTTCTTTACTGTATTCTAAAGAATATACTTTTGGTTTACATATGTTTATGGTTTTGTTGTATGCTACTGTATACAACAGTAATGTTTGGCCTAATAAATATTTTCTGTTTCTACATTGCATTGGTGTTTACAGTGTACTTGTTACCCCTCTCAGCAGATGACTTTCACTGTAGAACATTGTATTGAAATGTAGATATAAGCCTATGAAAGACCAAAGAGCTTTAGATTTAGAACAACAGTGTTTACATGGTATATCCACAAATGAACTATTATGAAAGCAGTGTTTGCCATTTGATGCAAATGCTTCATTCTGACATGTGTTTATGGCATTTTGAATGCAGTGTTACATTTTGAAGGAGATGTGAGGCATTTTGCATTTTGTGTGTGCAGTTTTGGGAATTGTGTGTAGAGTTTTGAAAAAAAGGAGACAGTTTTGAAAACTTGTGTAAGCAGTTGGAAAAAACTGTAAAATGACATTTCACAGATAATGTCATGTTTAAATAAGGACATTCAGACACAAGGTAGGGATGTGGTTTAAGGAATTTCTATACAGCTCTTTCTCTCTATATCTCCATCTCTCTCTCTCTCTGTCTGTCTCTCTCAATTCAATTCAATTCAAGCGGCTTCATTGGCATGGAAAATACATGTTTACGTCGCCAAAGCAAGTGAAATAGATAAATAAAAGTGAAATAAACAATGAAAAGTGAACAGTATACATTACACTCACACAAGTTCCAAAAGAATAAAGACTTTTCAAATGTCATGTCTATATACAGTGTTGTAACGATGTGCAAATAGTTAAAGTACAAAAGGGAAAATAAATCAACATAAATATGGGTTGTATTTACAATGTTGTTTGTCCTTCACTGGTTGACCTTTTCTTGTGGCAACAGGTCACAAATATTGCTGCTGTGATTGAACACTGTGGAATTTCACCCAATAGATGTGGGAGTTTATCAAAAAATGTTGTGGGTCTGTGTAATCTGAGGGAAATATGTGTCTAATATGGTCATACATTTGGAAGGAGGTTAGGAAGTGCAGCTCAGTTTCCACCTCATTTTGTGGGTAGTGTGCACATAGCCTGTCTTTTGAGAGCCAGGTCTGCCTACGGCGGCCTTTCTCAACAGCAAGGCTATGCTCACTGAGTCTGTATGTAACAGTATAACTTTAGTCCGTCCCCTCGCCCATACCCTGGCGCGAACCAGGGACCCTCTGCACACATCAACAACAGTCACCCTCAAAGTATCATTACCCATCGCTCCACAAAAGCCACGGCCCTTGCAGAGCAAGTGGAACCACTACTTCAAGGTCTCAGAGCAAGTGATGTCACCGATTCAAACGCTATTTAGCGCGCACCACCGCTAACTAGCTAGCTGTTTCACATCCGTTACATGTACATAGTCAAACCTTTCGTTGGTTAGGTTTTCTGCCACTGTGTACTCTCTGTTTAGGGGCAAATAGCATTCTAGTTTGCGTTTTTTTTGTTAATTCTTTCCAATGTGTCAAGTAATTATCTTTTTGTTTTCTCATGCTTTGGTTTGGTCTAATTGTGTTGCTGTCTGTCTCTTTTAAACTGTCACCCCCCTCTCTCTCTCTCTCTCTCTCTCTCTCTCTCTCTCTCTCTCTCTCTCTCTCGCTCTCTTTCTTTCTCTCTCCCCCTCCCTCCCTCCCTCCCTCTCTCTCTCTCTCTCTCTCTCACTCCCTCTCTCTCTCTGCCTCTCTCTCGCTCTCTTTCTTTCTCTCTCTCCCCCTCCCTCCCTCACTCCCTCTCTCTCTCTCTCTCTCTCTCTCTCTCTCTCACTCCCTCTCTCTCTCTCTGCCTCTCTCCCGCTCTCTCTCTCTTTCTTTCTCTCACTCTCTCTCTATGTATCTGACCCTGTGTGTCTCTTCTCAATGACAATGTGTCCTCCCTCTGCACAGACAGGCTGAGGCCCAGCTCACATAATGACACAGAGAGAACCCATCTGCCCTTTCAACCAGACAGGCAGCATGGGGTGTGTGTGTGTGTGTGTGTGTGTATATATGTGTGTGTGTGTGTGTGTGTGTGTGTGTGTGTGTGTGTGTGTGTGTGTGTGTGTGTGTGTGTGTGTGTGTGTGTGTGTGTGTGTGTGTGTGTGTGTACGAGTGCGTGGGTGCATTCGTGCATGTGTGTGTGTGTCCCATCAGCCCTTTCAGCCAGTGAAGTAGTGTGAGGTTGACCTTTCACCCCGGGGATTATCGCTCCGCCATGTGCCGCTGAGCAGGGTGATGAGATTGACCTGGGTGTGCTTGTCTCTGTGTGTGTGTGTGTGTGTGTGTGTGTATGTGTGTGTAATCTTTACATTCTATAAGTACGATCTGAAGGTGTGGTTTAATGCAGGTCTGAAGACAAGCATCCATCCTGAGCTCTGTCACAACCAATCACTGAAAGCCAATCAGAATTTCTCTTCCCAGTTTCCTTACACTTAAACCAGTAACTCCTCCAATCAGAATGCTACACTGCATTTTATAGCTCCTCCCACACTAGGCTCGGCATCAGTGATTAGTGGAGAGCATGCAGCGTGATCACAGGGTTTAATCTGTGTTGGTAATCCCAGATTAGGCCTCAGTGGGATTAAGACATGCTGATGTACAAGTTAGTAGCCTACTGCCATACCTAGTCACATCCAATCACCAAACCTCTCCATCCCTCCATCTGATTCCCTACATTCACATAGCTGAGATTCACATTTGGATTGTGCGTTGAATTGAAACTCCAATTTGGATTGCATTGTGTTTGTGTCAATGGTGCCTGAAATGAGATGTGTTGTCTAACAAGATGTTTTGTTCATATTCTGCTCTGATAGCACACGTCGACTGAATGAATGACTGAGATTGACTGTGTGTGTGTGTGCGTGTGCGTATTTGTGTGTGTTTTGTTGCAGTCTCTCATTGAACACAGTGGGTTAGCGGAAATGAAAGTTTCTGTCTGTCATCACCATCTCAGTGAGCAGAAGGGACGGGAGTGGAACACACACACTCCCCCTCGATGGGACACTCCCCCTCGATGGGACACTCCCCCTCGATGGGACACTCCCCCTCGATGGGATAACACATCACTTCATACAGTGGAAACAATAAGAAAACACACACACATATTAGGTGAAATAAACCAATCCCAGGTCATCATTGCACTTTTGATGTTTATGTTCTTCTAAGGTGTAGGCATGATGTTCATTTCACACCAGGGCATAAATTGTTATTTTAGAATGTGTCCTTATAACACAACAAACAAAAAATGAACTAATTCCCATAGAGCAACTGAACAGATTGCATGGAAAACCTCTCTACTCCTGGCAGAGGTTGTTAGGTTTTGATTGAGAGTTGCTCTAATCTAATGTGTATTTCTGATTCCAAATAGCAGGAAAAAAACAAACTCCCTCATCAGCTGAAAGCCAACAGCATATCGTGACTTCTAACATGGTCATGCCTCTTTCCTCTCTGCCTCTTTCCTCTCTGCCTCTTTCCTCTCTGCCTCTTTCCTCTCTGCCTCTTTCCTCTCTGCCTCTTTCCTCCCTGCCTCTTTCCTCTCTGCCTCTTTCCTCTCTGCCTCTTTCCTCTCTGCCTCTTTCCTCTCTGCCTCTTTCCTCTCTGCCTCTTTCCTCCTGCCTCTTTCCTCTCTGCCTCTTTCCTCTCTGCCTCTTTCCTCTCTGCCTCTTTCCTCCCTGCCTCTTTCCTCTCTGCCTCTTTCCTCTCTGCCTCTTTCCCCTCTGCCTCTTTCCTCTCTGCCTCTTTCCTCCTGCTGCCTCTCTTTCCTCTCTGCCTCTTTCCTCCCTGCCTCTTTCCTCTCTGCCTCTTTCCTCTCTGCCTCTTTCCTCTCTGCCTCTTTCCTCTCTGCCTCTTTCCTCTCTGCCTCTTTCCTCCCTGCCTCTTTCCTCCTGCCTCTTTCCCCCTGCCTCTTTCCTCTCTGCCTCTTTCCTCTCTGCCTCTTTCCTTCCTGTCTCATCCCTCCCTGCCTCTTTCCTCCCTGTCTTTCTTCCCTCCCTTCCCTCCCTGCCTCTTTCCTCCCTGCCTCTTTCCCCTCCCTGCCTCTTTCCTCCCTGCCTCTTTCCTCCCTGCCTCTTTCCTCCCTGCCTCTTTCCTCTCTGCCTCTTTCCTCCCTGCCTCTTCCCTCCCTGCCTCTTTCCTCCCTGCCTCTTTTTTCCCTGCTTCTTTCCACCCTGCAGATCAGAGCTTGTAAGGTACAAGCCCATCTGATATCTGAGTGACTGACACCACACACGCCTGTTGACTGACAGGATCTAAGACACATGAACCACAGATGCAGAGCAGCGTGTTGATAAAGCCTCATTATTTTCCAGAGCGCAAGAGAGAGAGAAAAAAGAGAGGGGGTTAGAGAGAGGGGGGGGGGGTTAGGGAGGGGGAGAGGGGGTTAGGGAGAGGGAGAGGGAGGGATAGGGAGAGAGAGGGGGGGGTAGAGAGAGAGAGGGAGAGGGGGTAGGGAGAGAGAGGGAGGGGGGTTAGGGGGAGGGGGTTAGGGAGAGAGATGGAGAGGGGGTAGGGAGAGAGAGGGAGAGGGGGTTAGGGAGGGGAGGGGGGGGTTAGGGAGAGGGAGAGGGGTAGGGAGAGAGAGGGAGAGGGGGTTAGGGAGAGGGAGAGGGGTAGAGAGAGGGGGTTAGGGAGAGAGAGGGGGGTAGGGAGGGGGAGAGGGGGTTAGGGAGAGAGAGGGAGAGGGGTAGGGAGAGGGAGAGGGGGTAGGGAGAGGGGGAGGGGGTTAGGGAGAGAGGGAGGGGGGTAGGGGGAGAGGGAAAGGGGGTAGGGAG